>NC_092065.1:26975344-26990344 GCF_039877785.1 Chaetodon trifascialis | reverse complement strand
TCTGTAGATAAGGAGAGATGGATTTGAAGTGAGACTGGAATGGATGTAAGTGGTGACCTGTGACAGCGGAGTGAAACGAATGTGTCAAAAACAGTTGTTCCAGGTTGTCACATATGAGAACAGCAGGTTGTGTCATATGATTGCAAACAAAAACAAAAAGACTTCTTTTGTTTGGAAGGGAGATAGCTCTGCCTCCCATCGCCATTCAGCTAAAGGTAGAAATCAGCACAGTAGATAAAAAAACAATGAAAATATTAACAATTAGTTCACAGGGAGAGATGGAAACAGGATAGGAAACTGGAAGACGAGAGGAGGGAGGAGAGTGTGTGGTGTGTGTGGGTGTTGGGTTCTCGTGGGACCTCAGCGCTGCAGCATTCTTTCTGTGTGTGTGCATATGAGAGAGAGTGAGAGGGTGAGTAAAGGTGGGGGCACTCCTGGGACCCCTCCAGCACTGCAGCAGGTTGTGTGTGTGCATGTGTGTGTGTATATATTCTCCAGCCCCCACAGTACCAATGGGTCAAGCTCACTCCCCCCACATCAGCACCCCCCCAGTTGCCATGGAAACACACCTTGAGTAAGGCAGAGAGGTGCATACTCCTCTCTCTGTCCACTGCTGTCTTCTTTGCTGCTCTCTTTCTCACAACATCATCCCTCTCTCCATCCCTCTCTCCAGTCCTCCTCCTCCCCCCCCCCCCCTCTCTCTCTCTCTCTCTCTCTCTCTCTCTCTCTCGCCGCCTCTCCCTTGCCGTCCTTGCCATCAATCGCCTGGCTTGGTTTACGGCTTCCCTGCCACAAGGGACAAAACACACACAAGCACGCTTTCGACTGCTCATTCACACACACACACAACACACACACACACACACACACACACACACACACACACACACACACACACACACACACACAGCCTCACTTAGTTCGGGATGGAGGGGGTTGAGAGGAGGAAGTAAGGGCAGTAATGGAGGGTAGATACCCAAGGGATCCCCAGCAGCCCGTACAGAGAGAGGGGAAGGGAGAGGGAGGCTGGGACTTGTGGGGGCCAGGCACCCAAAGGAGTATCCAAGCCAAGACAAGGAAAGGGTTAAGAGGTGTGTGTGGGGGGGGGGAGCACCTTTGGGATCTATCCCCCAACACAAACCAAGGAGCTCATTTATGTTGTGCTGCATGTTGCAGGGGTCTGTGTTGAGGCCAACATGATTGTAATTTTTTTTTTTTTTGTGTGTGTGTGTGTGTGTGTGTGTGTGTGTGTGCGTGTGCGTGTGTGTGCATGTGGTGGGGCAGGGATAATGCCACCTGGTCCCTCTACTCTGGTCAATTAGCAGAGAGAGAGAGAGAATGAGACTGAGGGAGAGCATGAGCAATAAGGGTGTGTGTGTGTGTGTGTGTGTGTGTGTGTGTGTGTGTGTGTGTGTGTGTGTGTGTGTGTGTGTGTGTGTGTAAAACAGTGTTGACAGTAGAGTTGTAATAATGAGTCTGACTGCAGTCCACACACATTGCATTACATTCTGTCCTCTCATTGTTTCTGTTTCCTCTTCTCCTGTTATACTTTCAGCCTTTCTCTCTCTCTTAGGTGAAACCTCATCAGTAATTCTAGAGGTGCGCAACAGCCACCCACCAATTACCTGTGTGTGTGTGCGTGTTTGTGTCTTTGAGTGTGTATTTGTGTGTGTGAGTTTCTGTGGGTTTGTGTTTGGCTCCACTCGTTGCTCGGTTAAGAAAGAACAGAGCTTTGGAGTCAGGCCAAGGTCTCTCCCTCTCAGTCATTTTTAAAAGCTGTTTTTCTCCATCTTCCTCGCCGTCTCTGTCTGCCTCTCTGATATCTTATCTGAATGGTCTTACATGTTTCTCTGCTGCCCACTGTGAATATAATAACACTACATGAGATGTTCATGTTGACAGTTGCAGGCAGGACCTGGACAATGGTGAACACTTTGAAGTTGAGTGCTGTTCTTTTCTAAGGGGAAATAAACTCTAAGCAGAAAAGCCTAGTAACCAGCGCCCTGATTACGAAGAGCTGGCATTACAACCAATCAAGAACAGCCAGCTGTGCATTTTGGGAATTGTCAGCACAGCTGGAACTCGCCTTTGACTAATCTGACTAATCTTAAAATGCTCATTGTGTAATTTGTGTTTAGTCGGTGTAAAAAAGAGAGGACTTGGCATAAGTTTTTACAAAGCATTCGTGCTGCGTATCCCAAATAATGACCAGGATACACCATAAGCAATTTAAAGCAGTCCTCCATAAAGGCATTAAATAATACAGTAATACCTGAACTTACCTTGATGTGCATTAAAAAGGCAGGAAAAGTTCATCTCCTGTGGTGTGCTAACAAACTCAGTCCTAACCTTCTTTCTCTCTTGCTTTCTCTCTCTCTCTCTCTTTCTCATGTCATCCCTTTCTCCCTTGTGTTCTCTGTCCCAGCATAAGCCTGCAAGGGTTTTGTGTGTGTGTGTGTGTGTGTGTGTGTGTGTGTGTGTGTGTGTGTGTATGCATGCGTGTGTGTGTGTGTGTGTGTGTGTGTGTGAGTGAGTGAGTGATTGAGTGAGTGTGTGCGTGTGTGCGTACGCCTGTGCTGGTGGATCAAATGCACTCTGTGAGACAAAGCATAGCGGCAGGATGCTCTACGACTCTGTCATCTCACTATGGGTCGCATACACACACACACGCACACACACACATACACACACATGAACTGGGTCTCTTAGGGGGACAGCATACAGAGACTGTGGTCCCCACGTACACTGATCAAAACAATGTATTTGTCAGAAAAGAGAACTCTTTCATGGGACGGGCACACACACACACACACACACACACACACACACACACACACACACACACACACACACACACACACACACACACACACACACACACACACACACACAGAGGCATTGAAGGCCTCTCTCCATGCCCTTGTTCTGGACAGGCCAATTATCTCTCTGCATCTCACTGTTTTCCCTTCAGTTCTCTCTCTCTCTCTCTCTCTCTCTCTCTCTCTCTCTCTCTCTCTCTCTCTCTCTCTCTCTCTCTCTCTCTCTCTCTGTAGTCTCTGTAATTTTGTCTTTTCTCATCTGTAGCCACTTGTTTCACTCTCCCTATGATTAATTGACAGTTAATTAGCTTTAAAGTTTCTTTTGTAAGGCTGATGGCTTCAAGAAGCTATTTTTTGTTTGTGCTGATGAAATGTTGCCAATAGATAGAAATTAATCAACCACAATTCTGCTAATCGATAAATTATTCTATACATTTTCTGGTTCCAACTTGTGAATTGTGTGAATTTCTTGCTTGATTGTAACTTGAATATTTCTGAGTTTTAAAGTGCTAGCAATTCAAAATAAGGAATCTGAAGATGTCTTCTTAGGCTACAGGAAAGTTTGATGAGCAGCTTTGGCTGTTTTCTGACATTTTATAGACTAAATGATGAATTGAATCATGACAGTAATCAGTAGTTGCAGCCCTAGTTGAGATGGTTTGCCACTTAAAAACACTGTTTTTTATAAATTTCCCCAAATATGTTTTTATGATTGGCAGATGAGCACTACACTGTGGATAGTTTACATATGAATTGTTAGGTTGTGTTATGTGCCTCAGCTCTCTTTCATAGCATTTGTTTTGCGTCTCACGTCTGGGAATACATAATATATGTGTGACCTCATCAGAAGCTCAAACATTACGTTGGCCCTGATTAGCTGGCACTGTGTCAGGAGTGGATGGGGTCCTGCTCCTGTATATTAGGCTGACATAGCATCAGTCATCATTCAAAAACCTCTACTCCCTTCTCACAGAAGCCTGTCGATGACTGTGCTGTTAGGTGTGAAGCTAAACTTTCCGCTGACTTGAGTGTACAACTTGGACACCAGGTGCTTCGTTCCCAGTTGTACCCTTGCACCCAAGTTCACAAACCATAGCAGTACTCTTCTACGGCTGGTTTGGGTGTAAGATAGCAATACTGTCACACTGGAGAGCAGCAATATTCTCCAGTACAAATGTAGCAATACTTTTTATGAATAAAGGCAGTACCAACAGGGAGCAATACCTCATAATAGGCAGTGTTAATGATACCGCACCGCAGGTAGCAATGTCCTCCAAGAAAAAGTACTTACTTCTCTCCTGACAATAGCTATAGCCTATATATCCTCCACATCTCAAAGATCTGAGATTCGCTTTCCAGGGGTTAGCCAACTCCTCTGGTAGCTTTCGTTCTTTCAACTCTGGCTCGAGTGAGCGAAGGAGGTCTGTCTATGATACTGGTTGCACCTCGTTGGTTAGGGAAGCTGGGTGCGTAAGATTTTTCAACTTCTGTCCGGCTTTGCTTGGGTTAGGGTTAGTTCTATGGGCTTGGCTCATGAGTGATTCAACCTGACTACAGTGTGACTCCCTCATGGTTTTATAGACGCTATTCATGATGCCAGAGCCTCATCAACTAGGATGTTGTATAACCATAAGTGGCATGTTGTTGAGAGCTGGTGCTCAGGGTCACTCGTCTGTTCATTTCAGTGTTCTGTGGCAGCGATTTTGTCATTTTCACAGGACCTTATTGCTAAAGGTAAGGCTTTCTCAAGCATCAAGGTGTACTTGGGCACTTGGGCGACTGTGGCTCAGGAGGTAGAGCGGTCGTCCACCTATCAGGTCGGTGGTTTGATCCCCGGTTTCAGCAGCCCATGTGCCGATGTATCCTTGGGCATTAATGGGCACATCACTGCGTGCATAGCTGAAGTTTACCACTTTCTCTGATACTGGTGGCATGGGAGCATTGCCTTCTACAGAGACACCTAACACACACGTATACACACCGAGACTGCCAAAGCGTAGACATTACTTTTTCTCTCTATCTGTGCCTTTTGTATTGTTGTATCTCTTTCTCTCGGGTCTGTCTTTTGCCTCAGTTCGGTTGAAACAACAATTTTCTCTTTTGGAGAAATCCATTGTTAAATAAAAGTATACTTTCACAAAGACAATGAATACTTACATGATAATTTAAATATAAAATGTGACAATTGATTTAACTGGTAGTGCTGTACACTCCTCTGTCTCTCTCTCTCCCTCTCTCTCTCTGTGTGTCTCGCTCCATGTGACACTCTCCCGCTGTTTCAATCTCCTAGCAAATGATAATGAACCTCTATCTATCTCAGTATGTCTCGGACACACTGGCGCCCCACACAACCTCGCAGCCTTTGAGGTTTGTGTGTGTGCCTGTGTATGTGAACAGGGGGATATTTGGGGACCAGGACCATGGAGCATACCATCTCATCCATATAAGCGTATGTGGCACCCACCACACTCAAACACACATGCACACACACAAACACACACGCATGCACACACTCCCCCACAGCTATTGAGATGGGATTAGGGCACCCTTGTGTCGGCCTTTGAGGCAAAGAGAGATAGGAATCTTTGTGTGTGTGTGTGTGTGTGTGTGTGTGTGTGTGTGTGTGTGTGTGTGTGTGTGTGTGTGTGTGTGTGTGTGTGTGTGTGTGTGTGTGTGTGTGTGTGTGTGTGTGTGTGTGTGTGCGCGCGCATATTAGTCAGTATGGGTGTCATGGATGTATGATTGAAGACATTATTACCCCCATGACCCCCTACAGCTCTGCTGCTAAAGTTTTGCAGACTGTTTGAATGTGTGTGTGCGTGCGTGCATGTACACACAAAAAACAGAAAAGACAGACTGTGTATCTCTGAGTCAGTATGTGTATGCATGTTTCTGTGTGTGTGTGTGTGTGTGTGTGTGTGTGTGTGTGTGTGTGTGTGTGTGTGTGCACCTCCACAAGGGGTTACAGATTAGCCCACAGAAGACACCATCTGATCTCTCTGGGCTGTACACTCCTACGGTGTGCATGCGTGTGTTTGGCCCCACATTGTGTTTCTGTATGTGTGCGTGTGTGTATGTGTGTGTGTGCATGTGTCGGAGAGGCATTGGTCCTGTATGGGACAATGGTGATAAGGACAACAAGCAGAAGAGCTCCTGTAAAGGAGTGTGTGTATGTTTGTGTGTGTGTGTGTGTGTTCATGACTTTTGCCTGGCCTTTCACTGTGGGTGCTGTGATGTCACTCACGCCTTAACAGACACAAAGAAAAACACACAAACACTGGTATAAGTTAGAATAAGGAGGGAGGTTAGAGGCCGTGCTGTTAACAGTCTCTCCTCTTGTGTGGTTGAGATCGATAGGCCTGATCGTATTTCAGCGTCAGCGCTCTTCGTCTGTCATTGTTTAGGTTCCTTCATATCTTTCGTGGAGAGGTGCTTATTGTCGACTTACAGTGACGCGCTGTTTGTACAGTAGCGTGACTTATGATGCAATGACAAAGCATGATGTGAAAAATCATTGTAGCAGCTGTATGCACCAGCAGCCCATACAAACTGCTCTGCGGAGGGCCCTCTCCATTACTGTGATGCGGAAAAAAAAGGATAAGTGCTATATGTGAAGAGCGGTAACAAGGGGTGAGAGGCTTGAAGCGTAGCCCACACAAATTATTCAGCGAGTGATAACCCAAAAGGGACAATACGGGGACACTGAGGGAGACAATGGCCAATGCGAAGGACGGGTGAGTGGCTGTAGTGGGGGAGGGCAGAGGACAGAGGGAGAGAGGGAAGGATGGCTATTGGAAGGGCAGATCATCCACAGCCCCTGTGGGAAGGACAGGCAATTACCAGTTGGGACAGACACGGCACTGGGATTTGTGTGTGTGTGAGTGTGTTGGGGGATTGTACAAGGGAAAAGGAAAAAATGAAAGGAGAACATGCAGCAGGGGAGAGGAAGAGAGCGTATGATACAGCCTATATCACAACGTGTGTGTTAACGGCCTAAGTTAGCTCAACCTTAAAAATGCAGTTTTTCAAATTAAAACCAAATATTTTCCATTGGAGTGCCATGAGTTCATTTGTTTGCTCCTTTTCTGAAACTTTTTTGAGCATTATTCTGTCATATAATTTCAGCGCTTCCTCTATTCATTTGGCAGTACAGTTTGGTTAAATGATTGAAATTGTTTTCCATGCCTGCATGCAATATGTCTTACATTTCTATCTGTCCCACCTGTATAGTTTTTCTGACACATCAGTGTATTAGTGTCTGACTGTCCGGCAGTTTCTATATGTGCACAGGACATCTGTCATGAGCATCGTATTAATGTTCTAAAATGATGTTGTATGTTCCTGTTTTCGTGTTGGTTAATCCAGCCTACATATGCGTGTCTATCTCCTATTTGCAGAGGAGGGCATCAATCATGAGTGCAAGCTGTGTAACCAGATGTTTGATTCACCTGCCAAGCTGCTTTGCCACCTGATAGAGCACAGCTTTGAAGGCATGGGAGGTACCTTCAAGTGTCCCGTCTGCTTCACAGGTGAGAGATTGAGACACGCACATACACACAAAGACACATTCACCTTCAAGGACAGTAGCACAGATAACTCCTACTCACTTATGTCCTGTCTGCCTCACCAAAAATGGACTCAGAGCAGGATATTACAATGGCCTGAATAATCACACACACACACTCGAGTACACCATAAGAAACCAGTAACAATAAGCAAATAAGGGATGTTATTCGGCGTTTTTCGCCATTCTGTTCTTTTGTGTAGAAATATTTTCCAGCGCTGTATATCACCAGTTAAATACTACTAAAGACAGACTCACACTGATCATGAATCAATATTGTAGAGATGTTTTGCATTGTGTTTTAATTGTTCTGTAGTCTATTATTTGTTCGATTTCTAGATTAATTTGAAGCCTTAAAGGTTTTAACCATGCCAGCCAGGATTCTATGGTCAGTATTAAACAGTGACGTGTGGTCAGGGGAGGCAGCGTCTCACCTGTTAAAATAGAATTAAGAAAACTTGCTGTGCTTTATGAATTCATTAAGAGGAGGAAATTCAGACTTAAGCTCGTGACTCTTCTATAAATTAGTTTTCTGTATTTCAACATTTCTATGTTCAGAATCGCTAAATTTACGCATTTCCTGTTCAAATACGTGGGAGAAGGGCGAGGTGAGGCAGCGATGAGCTGTGCCTCACACTCTGACTGACGCAGGAAGCTGACGCACGGCCATTGCTGTCTCTCTTTATTGGCAGTGCTGAGCTCCATCGCGCAATGCACGTCGCTGCGCGCTCCTACGCAGGGCGATAGTGAGTGTTCAATTTTAATTAAAAAAAGAGAGATCAGCCAAAAAAAAAACATTTAGATTTTAAAAAATCAAATTTGACCTCACATTAAATATTCTTTTGTTTTTCTCGCTATCGTATTGTTGAACAGTGTGGAATTGATTAAAGCAAAATTAAAAGCTTTTGAAACAACTACATGTTTCAGTTAAGGACAAAATTGAAATATAAGCTTCTATTTTGGGTTCATATATTTTTACATCGGACTCCAGAGGAGTCAGAGTCTCACCAGGCATGAACCTCACCGCACATCACGGGTCACCCGCATCACGACACGTGGAGTAAATGTGCTGTGAAGTTTTTGGTTTCTGGTAAACAGAAAGATCACACGAGGAATATTGATTGTTTTAATATTTCAAACTGTGGGAGTAATATTCCAGCAGGGTGCTGCTGCTAAAGAAGTACTGACAATACCTGCAGTAATACCTCTAAACAGGACAAATATGAAGTCCCCAAAGTATCCAAATTAGGCCTGTGGTGTTCAGAGTTTCATTCAACACCTCAGTATTTTACCAGAAACGTGTCCCCCTTCACTCTCCCTACCTCTCTCTGCCCTCCCCTCAGTTGTTGAGATTGTCTGCCCCCCCCCCCCCCCCCAGTAAGGGTTTAGACTTTCACTCTATTCCTTGGTGGCATATGAATTAGTAAGATGGGCACCACTCCTATGGGGAGGGTTAATAATTCAACACATACACACTTACAATAAAAACCAAAAGTTTCCTGAAACAAAGGGGAGCAAAAGAAAGAGAAAAGGTGTGTAAGACAATGCTGCAATGGCAGTTAAAAAAGGAAGCAATAATTTATTGATAAATATCACGAGGTCTGCTGAGCGTAGCACTTTGTGTTTTCTCTCATTATTTCCTGCTCCATTCTGTCCCCTCTTTCTATCCCATACACCTCTTTTAAAGTCAGCCCTTAATTTGCTTTGTGTGTCGTTATGCGTTTGTTTGCTGGGTTAGTTATTCTGAGAACCTAAAGCTACATGTGCTGTGGTCTCAGTCCTTCCCCAAAACCTCCAGTTATCTTCCACTGACAGACACAGGATCAGTCTTTCCAAAGCAAGTCATCTGGCAAACATTAAAGCGAATCCAACTGAAACAGTTTTTTTTTGTTTGTTTTTTGGTGGCATTGTTGCCTTAATTGGATAGGGACAGTGAAGAGGCAGACAGGAAATTGGGGGGGGGGGGGGGGGGGTGTAACATGCAATAAAGGTCACTGGCTGGAATCAAACTGGCAGTGGTTGCGACTGTGCAGCCATGCGGCATGCACTGTAACATTTCATCTGCCAACACATACCAAGCACTGCTGAAAATATGTTGCCTTGAATTTGGCACCATGTGACTGCCCCCAGCAACACAAGTGTCCACAACTGTTTAGATTCATCTGCTGTTTTGCCCAATAGGCAAATCTTGAACTTGAGCTTCTTTCCTTGACTTTGGAACCTTAAAAGCCTCCCATTGTCCTAAGCAATGGCTGATTGACTTCCCCAGATAAACACTGTGTAACCTGTGCTGTGTTTGCGTCTTTCCCAGTGTTTGTGCAGGCCAACAAGCTCCAGCAGCACATTTTTGCTGTCCATGGCCAGGAAGACAAGATCTACGACTGTTCCCAGTGTCCACAGAAGTTCTTCTTTCAGACAGAACTACAGGTAGCGCTCCTTGGTTCTGTCTCTGTGTTGAAGTTGAACTGTCTGTCTGTGTGTGGTTTTGTCAGGCATTAATCAGGGAATCATTGTGTGCAGGCACTGAGCTGCTGCTTCACACTGCAGTCAGTGGACTGTGCCTGAGGTGACTCACTGTATCTGAGAAAGTGTAATTAACCCCACGCACGATGGACAGTTTTCTGCTACCCACCTGAGTAGACCTCCTCCTTTCTTTTACACCCTCCCTCCCTCATTGTATCCCTCCCTCCCAGCTCTCTAGGCTTCCATGCATCCATCAGTATACAGTATCCTCCCTCAGTACCATCCCTCCCAGCTACTGTACATCATTTTACAGAATCCCTCTATTTGCTGTTCATCTCTATATTTCCTCCTCCACCACCTTTCCATTCCTCTGTCCCTCTCTTTCCATCTCTCCACATGAGGTCTGAGCAGGGTTCTGGCAAGCTTCATGTCATTAGGGTCCAGACGCATTCGTGTGTCTGTATGCATGCATGTGTATGATAGAGAAGAGAGGATATAAGTCACCCAAGAGTAGGTCTGAGGCCAGCTGTGGCCAGGTCTGCGATGATGTAAACCTTCCTGTCCCATTGCACTGCTTCTCTTCCTCATCTCTTTGGCACCAGGCTAGTGACCTGCACAATCTGAAGGTCAGCGGCGGCCCAGTTAGATGTGAAATCTGCTGTAACTTTGCTCGTGCTGTTGTCGGCTGCATTGACCAGAGGTGATGTTAAAGGTGGCATAGTGGTAGTGGAAGCTTGTGTGAAAGCCTGCAGTTTATTTAAATTCACTATGAAACCTCTGAGGAAAATTCAGTGGCTAATGAGGAATGATACTTCTGGGTTTGTGATGAATGTTGGTTCTTAGAAATACAAATGTGTGTGGAATGAATCGCTTCGTTTTCGGATCAGTTTTGAAGAGAATATATTGCCACAGGTGCAACCCAACAAACCAGATAGATGACAAGCTGATCAACATCTCTCATTAGCAGAGTATTCAGAGAATAACTCTCTACTCAAGCTAACTACTGCACTACATGGATGAACAGATAAATAATTCATTACTAACAGAAAACAAACAAAGTGCAGTGCATCTTAAAATGATCTGTTTAAGAGTTTGTAAAAGCACCACAGCCCTCATCTTGCTCATAGGATATCCCTTGTTTGGTGTTCTGGCATTTCTGTCGCAGTGGATTGACCCAGGTTAGCATGCTGGCATGCTTTTTGTTCTCTTTGACCATCGATCTCTGTTTTGTCTAGTAAATTTTCTCCATATTATGTCTCCTTAATAAGTGCTGTATTAGAGAGTAGAAGAGTGGGTGGTGTGTGGACTGTTATTAACAGAGATTTAGGTCGCTTTCACACCAGAGCTGTTTGGTCCGCTTTAAACGGAGCAGAGTTCGTTTCCTCGGATAGTCCGCTTCGTTTTGGCAGGTGTGAAAGCTCATCCGAATGGTGCGGACCAAACAAGCGAACTCTGGTCCACCTGGAAACGTGGGTCCCTGGTTCGGTTCGTATGCAGTGTGAAAGCTCACCGGACCAAACACAGGACCAAATGTATGTAGTGACGCTATACGCAGTGCATACGCATGCTAAAATACAACGTATCTCATCTGTATTTATAATATAGCTTGATTCTGCATCTCTATTTGTGCCAGCTGACATTTGCAGTTGCTAGCTAGCTTAGCTCAATTGTCTGAACAACAATAAATAAATAAAATAATAAATTCAAAATTTGGCATATTTAAACAAAATCAAATCACAGCTACCAACAGTCACAGTCCTTAAACTCTGAGCTCATCTGTTGTCACATGCTAGATCGTCAAAGTTAGAAAAAAATAACAGAATCAATCCGTGACAAGCTACGATAGCATTATAGGAACAGTTGCGTTCAATGTTGTTTTTCCGGGCTGGGAGCTTTGTCCAATCGACGAGCGCCCCTTTCAACCACGTGATGCTGCTCAGAAAGTTCGGTGCGCTTTAGAAATCACAGCGTGAAAGCAGAACCAAAAGAAGTGATAAATGCAACAATGTTGCGAATTTCAGCTCCCCAATCGAACCGAGTCCGCTCGGTCAGGTGTGAAAACGAGCTCAGACAAAGAAAGTCAGCAAAAGACTGAAATCCTTTTTAAAGGTAATGTGTGGAGGATTTACGGGGATCTGAGGTTAAAATGCAGTTCTGTTTTCAGTAGTGTTTTCACAGACTCACCTGAAAATAACAGTACTTGTGATGTCATTACCTTAAAATAAGATCCTCTTCCATTCAGTTCACCATATTGCACGAAAATGTTTCTACAGTAGCCCAGAAAGAACAAACCAAACACTGGCTTGAAAGAGGGCCTGTCACATTTTCTGTGGCCACCGTCGGGGAGGGTGAGGTGAGGGGTGTTAAGCTGCTTCCAGTCCTCACTGCCAGAGGCCACTAAATCCACCACAATGGACCTTTAAGTTTAGATTCCCCTTTTGTTAGTACAGTTACATTTTATTTTCATAATACTGTGTCTCAGTCTGCCTCATATCAAGCTGATCAGAGACATCAGTGAGATGTCCAGTTTTTAGGGTTTGCTGAGTTTTAAGTCTGAGTCTGAGTTTATTCCAGCTAAATTGATCATAGTAACTTTTTTCTCCCTCTCTTGCACTTCTTCCTCTTTGACTGCTGCACTGTGGCTCTATCCATTTATTCACTCTTTGGTCATGGCCCGTGTGTGTGTGTGTGTGTGTGTGTGTGTGTGTGTGTGTGTGTGTGTGTGTGTGTGTGTGTGTGTGTGTGTGTGTGTGCGTGTGCGTGTGCGCGTAAACCTGCAGCCTCAGCCTGACCTGCGACAGCTCCATTGCCCCATGGGAGGGCTTTCTAAGTGGGCTGGACAGAAAGGCTAAGTGGGGGAGATGGAGAGCCACAACCATGGAGCTTAATGCCACTGCGAGCTGCGTGTGTGTGCTTCGTGTGTGCGTGAATCTGCCAGAGATGGTGGAATGGGGTAAAATTTGTGTGTTCTCATGAGGTGTGGATGGATGAAGGAGGCTGGTTGGCCAGTTAGAAATGGCCTTGGCCTCTTTCAGCCCCTCAGAGGGCCATATGATGTCCAGCTCGCTCTCTCTCTCACTCAAACACACACCCAGGAGTCACTGCTGCATGGACACATCACTGGATCATCGCTCTCGATCCTGATTGCACTCTTTCAGTCCCTCTTTCCGTCTCCGTCTCTCCCTCTGCATACAAAGCCCCTCACTTTCTCTTTCCCACCCTCTTCATCACTTGCTTTCACCTCTCTTGCCATCTTCTACACATAGATACCACATTTTTCACTTTCTATCTTACTCCCCTCCGTCTCTCTGTCTCCCTCTCCCTGACTCCCCCGTCCGTCCCAGAAGAACCAGCCCCTATGCATATTTTAGCCCCTCTCCTCTCTCCCTCTCTTCTGTGCCTCTCCCAAGTGCCACATAAATAGTGCAGATGTAAGCTGGTAAATAAGAGATGTTTTAGTGTGTGTCTGCATGTGCGCATGTGTGTGTGGCCTTGTATTACTAGCTTTGTGGGGACATAAATCTGTTTACAGAGTAACGTTGTGGGTTAAATGCAGGTCTCCGTCATATAAATCATTACACTTTAAAGTGAAGACTGGGGTTAAGGTTAAGGTTAGGATAAGTCTCCAGGAAACGCATGTTAGTCTGTGTAATGTCCCCTTAAATGATGGAAACACGACACTGTGTGTGTGTGTGTGTGTGTGTGTGTGTGTGTGTGTGTGTGTGTGTGTGTGTGTGTGTGTGTGTGTGTGTGTGTGTGTGTGTGTGTGTGTAAATAAGAGATGCTGTGGCCTTGATCAGTGAGCTCCTTCTGGATCTCGCTCTGCCTTTACTTCTGACTTTTCTCACTCTCTGTTTTAATTTCTGTCGTTCTTTCTTCTACAGTTACTGCGACAGTAGAATATTTTTTTTTATTAATGCTTTGCCACAACATTTACATTCATACAATATTTCAAGATGTGCAGTTTTGTGGTCTTTGAAGATGATTTTTCTGTCTTGTAGAAATACACCTAGCTTGAAATTGTCATCTATCTCCACAGTATGTGAGCTCTGTCTCCTCTGCATTTCATTCCCTGACAGACGTACATTATTTTTAAGCCTCCAGGGGGTGCTATACTGCAGCTTCTGCATGCAATGCTTCCTCCTGTCCCTCGCTGCATCCATCACTCTTGCACTCCTCCCCAATCGCCCTTTTTTTCTGTCTTTGTGTCAGTTGTGCTACACGATTTCCTTTAGCACTAGTAAATATTTAAACGGCATGGGATAGGTGGATTGCTGGTCAGATGAATAAATGGATGGGGGTGGGGGTTGCTTTCATTTGTTTGTGCGTTGATTCCCTTCACCCAGTCTTCCTCCTTTCCCTGTCTCCCAGCAGTGTTGAATATTTGAGAGTTGTGCACGTCACAGAGATGAGCAGGGATCTGTAGACACAATCAAAAGAACATGTAGTTTACATGCACTAAGGATGGACGGATGGATGGGTGAAGGGGTAGACTGAGAGATGGAAAACTGGGAAATGAACAAACAAACAAACACACACAGATGAACGGAGAAGCAGTCAGACAGAAAGGCAGAAACATACAGTATAATGCACAAAGTCTAAGAACTATTTCATTGACCGCCACAGTTGGACCACTCCCCGACATCAGAGCTGCTCCGTCAGCAGCATGTTATTAATTTGTATGCGGTCGGTGTGGACCACCTCTTCAGCATGTCCATACCTTGAAACTGAAAGAAATATTTAAAGTGTTTCCCCCAGAGCTAAAGTAATGAATTAAATCTTTGTTTTGGCAGTTAATTCAGAGCAGAGAATAGCTTGGCAGACTATTCAGTGCCTATGGCTGTGAGCAGGGCAGGGTGTGTGTGTGTGCGTGTGTGTGTGTGTGTGTGCGCGCATGTGTGTGTGTGTGTGTGTGTGAATAATGTTGTCTCTTTGTCTGAATCAAAGAGCCTCACTGTCTCCCTCTAACTGAATTATGGAAAGGTGTGGATGTGGCTGAACTGGAAATAGGATTTATTTGTGTGTCTGTGTGTGTGTGTTAGCCATTGTCTGTGTGTAGCAGTCAGTTATAAGTGTTGTATCAAGTCATAGTGTGTATTCTCTAGTCCATGCATCCCATGGCTCTGTGTGTGTGTGTGTGTGTGTGTGTGTGTG
>NC_092065.1:26952844-26965344 GCF_039877785.1 Chaetodon trifascialis | reverse complement strand
ATCTGCTGATTTTCTTCAGATTTCTACTTAAAGAGAAAAAATCCCTCCTCGAAAGACTTCTTACTTCAGACATAAAACCTCCACCCGACAGGCACCTACCACCTAGCCTGATGGGAGCATTATGAATGTGTACTATCTGGGTGTATTATCAAATTGGCATCTTCCCTCTCTCATGTTTAACTGAAGTTAATTAGAAGGTACATTCCAGCACGGTGGAAGTCATTTTATTCACCTTATTTGGTGTTAATTTCGCTGCAATGTCAAGCTTTCTGTATATCTGCCATATTAGGTACCTGCAAGCTCTGCTGCCCCAGTAAATAAGACCACACATGTCCATCCTCTAACAGGAGAGTGAGGAAAACTGGAAATCACTTACTGTATTTCATTATCAGGTCAGTTTCAGGTTGCCTTTTTCTGTGACAAAATGAAACATTGCCACCTTCACTTTAAAACAAAGGGATTTAGCAACATGGACAAAGGTAATGTTGACCAATTCACACACTGCTGTATGAAGATTACTGGTAGCCTGGCTGGTTCTACGAAATGTTGGCAAAATGCTTTAATCTCCATTTCCACAAAATAGAGGACCGGCCGTCAGCGTCATCGACTGGGAGACTGTGACTGTGCTGTCAGCCAGTGCAGTGTGATTGTGCCCAGGGACGTCATTCACAAGGTAACTGTGGGGTTGATCACACTTTGCCACGATCATCTCAGAATGCATCAACTAAAGGAAAACGACGCATGCTGCGTGTTTGACATTTTCAGTACAGTGAGTGTGTCTTCAGTTTCATTCCTATCACTAAGAAGTCACCTCTAAAAGCAACAATTTAAAATGAACAAATATTTAGGAAAAGGCTAAAGACCAAGCTCTTTACTGAACACCTTCTTTCCTCTTTCTCTTACCTCGTAGCACCTCTGTCCAATTGAACCATAAATTAGCGTTATGGCACTTACTCTTGTTCTCTCCTGTGTAGAACCTTGCTTGTAATGTATGAAAATCTCATATATACGTCACTTTGGATTAAAACGTCTGCCAAATGACTAATTGTAATTGTAAAAACAAATACAAGTAAATGTGCAATTATGAAAGAAAATTAAAACTGATACAAAAAATACTGTGTAAAAAATTTAAATGGATGAATTAAATGATTAAACTGACAGCCTTGATGATAAAAGAACCGAGAATAATCAAAGCTTAGTCCAATCATGTAAAATAGTCATTATTTGAAGGTTACATTGTCTCACCTTCAAATGGTGAAGAGATCAGTCTCTGGCACTCAGTATGTTCATGAGCTTGTTAGTCAAAGGAAGGAGCACACATGGAGCAGCTTGTCCCTAGCTTGGTGTTGACCTTAGCAACACATTACAAATATCAGTTCCAAGAGTGTATGGGTTACATCCACCCAACACAGAACATCAGAACATCTCAAGAACCACCACCTGATAAATGTATGGTTTAGTGGGTCAAACAGATGTTTAGATCTGGTGAACTGCTATGAATGAGCAATGAGACATGGCAACACGGTTGTATGAGCAAAACAATGACATGCAGAGGCTGACATCTGAGGAGCAGCAAAACACCGCTGGAGGGGCGGTAGATTGCAGCCAACCCCTCACCAGAGCGAATGGTACACAGTCTTCCCTCGTCCTTGGCATTGGCAGCAGTGTACGGGATGGTGATGCAGGAGGTGAGGGTGGAGTCAAAGGTGGTGTAGAAGTGTACCCTCACTGACTTTGGGAGATTGAATATTCTCAGCTGCCGCAGAACATACGTCCTCTGATGTTCAGCTGCTCCTCCAGATCCTGGGTGATGACGGTGCCCAGGAAGCAGAAGGACTCCACAGTGTCACCTGGGAAATCAGACAGGCTGAAGGGCTGGGTGGAGTTGAATTCTTCTTGAAATCTATAACCATAATCCATAACCATCTCCACTGTCATTAGAGCATTGAGCTCCAAGTTCAGTCTGTACCAGGTGGTCAATCTCCCACCTGAAAGCAGACTTATCCCCACCAGAGATGAGCCCAATGAAAGTGGTGTCACCAAAGTCAGTAGGACTCATTTTCTGGGGACGATAAATAACAAATATTCTGTAAACTGAAGATATTCAATTCAAAAGTTTGAAGTCCAGTTGCCTTTGGAAGCGCTTAGAAATGTCCAAATGGATCGATTTTAAATATACTTTCCACTATTCAAATGAACAGATTGTAAACATGTTCCTCTTATTAAATGCATGAATTGATTTTATATTTACTATGCACGTAAGTCAAATGCATTTTTAATATTATTTATTTTACAAGTACAAATATGTACTCAACTAAATATAATGGAAACTAAAGCAATTTATTTATTTAAAAAATGCATACAGGCCTTTTTTAATGTCAACAAAATAAGTCATCCTTCAATCAACACAAATATTTCAGCCTAATGATGTAAGGAGGAGAACCGTGAACAGTCGCCAGTCTGTACAGAAAATTCAACCTCTCAGTTCATCTACACTCCTCAAAACAGGCACACATTTTTTGTTTGTTTGTTCCTACAAGCTGATCAAAAAACATGACATCATCAGTTACAATGAGTCATTTGGCAGACGCCTTTATCCAAAGCGACGTACATATGAATTCACACACCGATGGTGCGGCATCGGGGGCAGTTTTGGGGTTCAGCATCTTGCCCAAGGATACTTCCGCATGTGGGCTGCCGAGGCCAGGGATCGAACCACCGCCACCCGGATTGGTGGACGACTGCTCTACCTCCTGAGCCACAGCCGCCCAGATAATGAGACAAACTTGACTTTGAAATTAAATGGGTCCATAGTGTCCTCCCAGTCTAGGTCCACTGTGTTGCTGGCTTCGCTGAGGTCAGGGACAGATGCTTCTCAGTCGGAGGTAGGACAAGTTTATCTCTGAGGTTCCCTGTGCAGCACCACTGAGGTGCCAGGAGAACTGCCAGTGAAGAGGTGCTTCTCCTACAGGATGAAGGAAAATAACTCATGCATTGCTACTACTCTGTACGCTGACCTGGAATGCGTAACTGTGACACAAACCTTTCACATGCAACACGATCTAATTTTAGACTTGTCTGTGATAAAGTTGTCAATGAGCCATTTTCTACCAGTCAAACAGATGCAGCTGGACAGAAGGACGTGCTTTTTGAAGGTAAAATAGACAAGATTGCGCATCATATACCCTGTCCTCCTCTTCAGAGCGGAGAAGAATGCTTTTTTTCTACATTCGTCCTCTCTGCCAGTGGGTCCTCATTCTGGAAGACACCCGATAAAAAGGAACTATGGCTGTATGATAAAGCAAGTTTACAATGGGATATCAGGAACTGTTATGTCCTTTGTTGCACAAATCCCAGAATACTGGACAGCACCATTCAACCAGGGACTCTTTTTTATTTTCCAGTCTGACAAAACAAAGGACTCTGGGAAGAAAGAAGGAGGCATGTGCTTTACATGAATAATGCACAAATTGAAGGAGCCGGCAGGGGTGCGTTGTGCTGAGTTGTATCTTGGATGATTTTGTGTGACAAATGAAAGTGACTGAATGATCGATCAATCATGCCACATTGTCTTAACACTGATGTAAACGGTGAAGGCAACAAACTGTATGGCTTTGGAGTGCATCCTCTGAGGTTTTGATTAGTTCTCTCACAGCTATTCTTCTTTTGAACGGGGGATCCTGTGATATCAAATGTAAGAATCATAGATATCTGTGCATCGAGGTATGCAGACACTATCCATGATAACTTACCCTGGGAGGGTCTTTACTCTGCGTTGTTTAGTTGATTGTTGCCTTCCAATGTATCAGACCACATAGTCCACGTTAAATGAATCCACAGTTAAATGTGCACAGAGCAAGCTTTTCATGATTGTCCACGGTGATCATTCCTTTCACATCAAGGCTACATTCAGTATAACTTTTGTCAGTTTTCTTGAACTGTTCTTTCACTTTGCTGTTTTGGTCAACATTGTTGCAACGTGAGCCGTTCCTCTGGAGGAAGACGTGTGCAGACGGTGTGATCATATTGAGGACGTAAATGTTCTTTCACATTGCGTAGAATAACTGCTCCACACATTGGCTTTAATGTTATGTTATTTATCACAATGTTCTTATATTTTTACAGTTGCTCAGAGTGATTGATATACTAAGTAAGTTATGTCATCCTATTTTATTGGTTGACCAGGAGCCAATGAAATGGGTACTTAGTATTACAATGACTATAAGCAACTGTAAAGACATAATAAACTGTGATGAACTACTCAACAGATTAATATTACTAAAAGATGGGCAACTATTGTCTACTCGCTGTAGCTGTGCAGTTGACACTGGCCTGTTGTAACAGTAATACCTCTACTTTTGTCTTACTATTTACTACTTTATTAGATTACTTTATTTTCTAGCTTGACTGTGCATCAGATTTTCCTTTGGCATAAATAAAGCACCCATATAATATACACATGTATTTGTCTGTGCGTTTGCATTTTGTTAGTAGCTCAAGTTATTGCCTGACACTGGCATTAACCTTTATGCTTTACCATTGCATTGTTTTCCATGCGATTAATCACAGAATCCCTTTCTGTTGTCTTTTAACAGCAGAATGAGCAGTGATAGAAAAGTGACTGCAGACCGAAGGGGGGGGGGTTTGTCTGCGTTAGCTGAGGTATGGTTCAGGTGTGGTGTCTGAGGCAGAATGCAAAAGAGGAATTAATTAAAATCAGTCTACATGTATCCATTTTAATGGAATGTAATGGACGTTCGGTTGGCGGCATCATAGGTGGCATGGATATATATGGTTGGTAGTTGGCAAGAAGGTTCTGGGTGCATCCCTGCCGCAGGCAATCCAATAAACCAGTTATAGGGCAGGCATGGATATGCAACACCTCCTTTTATCCAAACCCACCGCTTTCCATGGCACCGTCATAGAGCCGCAGTTGAACTGAGGGAAGACAGATCTGAAAAAATGCAACCATATCCTCTATTATTTCTACAGTATTGTGTGTTGCAACTGTAAATGAGGATGTATATTCAAAATCTGTTAATAAAAAAGTTATGAAAGATTAACTCCTAATTCTGTATCTTACTGCAACTGCAGCTGGATTCACCCTGTATTTCCTTTTAGCCATACTGTAAGATTTAAACTTGCTGTTTAATGTGAGCCTCACTGGCTGTGGCTTTTATGACTTGCTGCAACACTGACAAACTTATTTAGATGTGTACTTCTTGCAGTGTGCAACCTTCTGTTTGTGTGTCTGGGCAGCTGACTTTCTGCAGCTGCTGAGAGGCTCCCAGCCAGACGGTTGTTGCTTGTGTATTAGTGGAACAGTAAAACTTTTCCTCTGCAGGCTCACATACAGCATGTCTTGTGTGAGCCCGCTGGTTTCCACATTTTCTGCAGAGAATACTGCATCATAGCAGACTCCCTTACAAACGCTCCAGAAAAGACCATTTATGTAAACCGCTTCCACTTTTTTTCATGACTGCAAAATGCAGACGGTCCCTAGCTGACGTGACAGTTAAACTGGATGCATGAATAAAGTTTGTTTAACAAAACTATCGCAGACGTGCCACGAAAACCTCTTGTGTGTAATCCAATCAGTCTTCCTGCGTCCTGAATGAGCGCTACATGACGGAGGCTGCCGCGGTTCAAACCCCGTGAAATAGGTGTGTGTGTCGGCGCAGCACGGTGTATTTCCGGGTGGTAGGACGCTGCTTCGGTACATCCCAGTTAGCATCAGTTGGCTTTGCCTCCTTACTCCGTCCAGCCAGACACAGAACCGGGCAGTTATTGACGGAGACAGATCTGTAATTAATGTGTTTTAGCTGAAGGCCAAAGCGGAGGGCAGCGGTTGGAGTTATGGCGGCGTTACTTCTCTCCGAGACCGATATCCGGCACCGGTCCATGGCGGAGGAGGATCCGAACGGGAATGAGCACGGGGCGGCTGCACGCAGCGCGACGCCTCGCTGGGGACCGCAGCACGCCGGGGCCCGACAGCTAGCACGGCTCTACTCTCCCGGTGAGGACTTATTTACTGTCCGTCTTTTGTAAGTGTTGTCACTCGCTCTGTGGGCAGCGAGGCTCAGAGTGAGACATGGCAGCAGCAGAGGCCTCAAAGCCACAGTGCGACATCAGTGTCGACGGGCGCATGGATGACGATGAGGATGGAGGTGATGAGGATGGAGACACTCCTGTTGACAAACTGGCTGACTTAGCAGTGATATACCATTAATGACAAATCACGACAACGCGTGAGTGGATGCACAATCTGCCATGTAACCTGCTGTGAGTTGTTGAATCAATCAGCGTTAAAGCTTCCTGTCTGCAGCTGGAAGGACCACATTATTGATAACTGGGTTATTTTATCTTTAAGGGAATTTACCTGAGTCAAAGCAGACCTCCAGAGTAGCTAAGTGTTACCTCATTGGTGTTTCAGGGGTGAGGGTGCTGACCATGAACGCGATGGATGTGAAGATGTTTCTCTACGTATGTAACTGATCAGCTCTTCTGTGTTTGGGACCTTTTTGTCCTCATCATGTTTGCTTTAATCCAAGACTTTCTCAGTAATCTGGCTCCATCACTTCTTTGATAATCACAAACAACACAAAAGGCTGACTCTGGCCTTCATTGGCTGTCATTGGGTTTCGATCACGTGCGCAGAGAAGAGCGACAGGAAGCAAACAGGTTAAAATGAGCCGTTTCATCACTGCAGATACATTGATGGTGGTGTGCTGATGGAGGGCACACTGCGCCTCCGACCTTAGCCAATAAAACCCGTCTCACACGTTGTGCATCAAGCTGGACTGTGGCACATTTCGCTTGACCATCTGCACTACTTTCCACTTCAATGGGCTTTTTAATTGCCTCCAGTCAAACCATGTTGGCCACTTGTTAACACTCCTTGAAATAGGAACGATGACCAGAGAAGAAGAAAGTTTGCACCACTCGAACTCGAGTACTGTGAACTTCTTGTGAGGGCACAGCTTGTGTCGCCAGGTTGGCACTTGATTTCAAAGCCGTTACAGCACTATGAGTGTATTCATGCTTGCTAACCTTTGACCCCAGCACTGCCTTCTTTGACTCATTGAGCTGAGCAGGAACCTCTGAGTGGACACACGACTAAAGACTTTTAAAAACTTTTCCTTTAACCTCAGTCTGCATGCAAGTTGTCGCAGAACAAACCCGTCACTTCAGTGGAAGGCGGTGCAGTCCGATTTGTAGACACTGAGTAAAGGAGTCACCTTTGTCATCAATAGATTTGGATCTACATCAGAGCTACGAGGGGCCACAACTGAAGCTTACTGTCGGGCCGTTCTGATGGTATTATATCATGGTGTTGCAAAAAATAAAAGGGATACTCCATGCAAAACATAACTCAGCCCCTTTTCACTCTATCAACAATGTAAGGTGGTACATCTTAGGAAAGACAAAAGTATTTCAAAAATTGATTTGTTTATTGGCTCCAATGAAAATGACATACAGGCATTCATGTGTTCTGGAAGGAGTGGTCTGCCCCATGATGTAGTTTCATTAGTAAATGTAATATGATTCATGCTCAGAGTCAGACAACACGTAGGATTAGACATCTCAACAGCATTTATTTGGCAGAAAACCAAAAAGTATATTATAGTGGGAATAAGAAGAAGTCAGTGTATGTCTGTCAAGTACATTTACATACAACACACAGAGCAATGTGAAGACACGTCCAAGCCACTCCTCAGGTTACTGACCTGGCTTCAGATGAGGCTGAACGTTCACACATCAGCCAGGGATTGTTCTAATGGCAAAATAACCAGCAAAATAACCAGCAAAGCAACATAAAAATGGCAAAACAGGTTCTTAGTTTGAGGTCAGGATTGATCCATCTGTGAGGTTCAGCTTTGAAGTGAATCCTGTTTTGTATTGGCCCTCAAAGCGGTCCAAAAAAAAAAAGACTGATGCTCACATGAAGCTTGAGTTTCCCAGTTGTTGCGGGGACATTGCCATCAGGTTAATCCACTGGGTCTTCACTTCCTTGGAAGATGAAGACTTTTGTGTTTGTTCTTGCAGCCAGAGATTAGCATGCTGTGTTTTTAATGTCACCTTCCACGTCTCTGTGTTACGGAGTCAGCACTATGGAGAGGACAAAAGTAGTTAGTAGAGATGTAAGGTTGTCATAAACTCATGGAACAGTAGCACCTCTGTAAAAGTCCACGATTTGATATTCACTGTGATATTTGAATAGAAAGAAACAAAGAAAAATGACTTGAAAAAAATCCAAACCACCACATTTTGTATTCATGTTAAATTTGTTGGACGTGCACCGATGCATCTTGTCTCTTCAGCTCTTGGACTGTTACGGGGAAGCGAGGCTCCAGATGCTTCTTTCAGGCTCCTTTGGCCTGGCTGAAGCTTTGCTGTTGTCGTGATTTGAGCTTTTCTGGGTGGCGACGTGCCAAATGGCTTCTCGTTTGATGTGATCCCTGTGGTGAGGTTGACCATCGTTCAGCCAGCGTTTGTCAGTTCTTGAAATGTTGCCGCACATCAGCTCTAAAAGTTGATGGAACAATCTCTTCGTTATCGGCACGTTCATCTGTCATTGTCTCGTTGGGTTTATTTTTAGCAGTGCTTGGCTTGCACGCAAAGGATGATGGGAGTCTGCCTCGTTGACTACTATGATCTATGATTGCGCCCTCTCCTGTTCAAACAAAAGTAATACAGTTTTTGACAAAGAGATAGTAAATAACCACGTTAGCTCGCTGTAGATAGCGTCACGGCCCCGGCGTGGCATCGAGCCATACATCCCTAGTGGTTAGTGGATGTAACTGCAGCTCTATGAGTATGCGTGTAGCCCTCTACCTGCATGTCACTGTAGCCACACTGAAGTGATTATCACAGCCCTACTGGTGGCAGAGTTGTTGTTGAAGACTGTCTATCAGCCACCACAGTTTGATACTGTGGTGCTTGTGCTTGATTTTGAGGCATTTTGGATTTAAACCACTTTCAGTGTACTGGATTTGTTTTGACTGAAACTTAAGTTTTGTCCGTAGTTCAGTTTATTTTGGAAAAGTAATTCAGCCACACGTACATGTAGGTTTTCAGGGATGACGCTGGAATGTTTCTGAAGCTGAGGGGACCAGCAGAGTCTCTGTGGGTTCGCCGCTAACAGTGAGTCTGTTGCAGTGGTGCAGCTTTAACCTCATTAGATACCAACCCGAGAAATGCTCCTGATGCTGTCATCGGTATGTGAATGGTTAATGTGAGCGGGTGAATGCAGACTTGTGTTGTGAAAAGCACTTTGAGTGGTTGTTGAACTATAGAAGCGTCGTATAAATACAGTCTGTTTACCATTTCCAATGTGTCAGCATCCATCAGCTGAATGTTAGACAGCCGGTCGTCACAGAAAGGTTTTATTATTGATGACTACAGTGGAAGCTGAGTGACCTGCTCCAGTTCAACTTCTTTGATGTGAAGGGATTGAAACTGCTGAAGATTTTAGTCAGAATAAAGTGCTTCACATATTAATGATGAAAAGCAACAGCTGACTTTAAATGTGATCTCTCACACCGTTGTCATCTGGTGTGGAGTTCATTTAGCTAAATATGTGCTAAGATGAGACTTATCTATAGTATAATTATCTTTGCCAGTGTGGGCAGGCAGTGCCTCCTTCATTCTCTAATTATGTCTTGAAGTAAATTAAAACAAGGCAACAGTTAGGTGATCTGGTAAAAGCAAATTTCTATCACAAATCATGACTTTTTAAAGCTTTTAATCATCATTATTAACATTATTTAAAGGACTGGCATTAAGAGCAGGGAGAGCTGGACAAACTGCATGGTAAACATACCAAATGAGAAGGATGCTGTTGACAGCCCGGGTCGTGTTTGTTTGCTGGCCTGTTGTCGAGTGTAGCGCTGATGGACGGTTAAGAGGATCACACATGCATTTGGGGTCCCAACACTTTATCCTCTCTCATTTCGTGGCCACAGAGCTTAGTCAGCAGACTGACTCTGGGTAAAAATAACCCAGACGAGGCTGTCATATGAGCAGCACTCTGATGCAACACAGCCTCCTTTGCTAAACTCAAACAGCTGTGTTATACAATAATATTCAACAATAAAGTTTGTACTCAGTCACTGAAACGAAAGTTTGATTTGTGATAAAAGTAAAATGCAGAAAATGATGTTGACCTGCACAAACTGCTCTGCACCTCGTTTTCTCTGGACACTCGTTGTATCTTTGCCGCTTTCAGATATCTCCCTAGAAAACTTTGGCTGGCACACGTGTTGAAGGTCTATAACATAAGAGGCTTTGCTGATACAACTGAAGTGACACCAGTATTGATATTTGATCATTTCAAAACCGGGATTTCATGAATATTGATATTATGGAGATACATGTATAGTAAATTGTCTTTTTTTGGAGGACGCCTAGGTATACTGTGGCTTTCTGTGGTATTGTTAGCCGTTTTTATTGAACTTGGATGAGGGTAAGGCTTCATGCTGTGGTCCCATTGTGTTTTTTTGGCTGTCTGTTTATTGAGGTGGAATCAAAGTTTATGGTGTTTCCTTTCAAAAGAGACCAAAACCATGCATGTACTCCAAATGGTTGAAAAACAGCTTTCAGCTTACTTTGGGGATGCCTTGGATGGGTGTTCTAGGCAACTTTTTACTGGACTGGTAAGAGATTGAAATTAAAGTTGTTTGTTAAAGAGCTGTGGCCTGGACGACATATCTGTCAGTCCCACACACACCAGGATTATTGACTTACACGTTCAAGTTCAGTGAAATTCATTAAGATGACACCAACCATTGTCATGAACTTTTTCTGTCATTTTGAAACATTTAGCAACGTTATGAGGGAAATTCTTCACAGGAGTTTGTAATTTGTCAGCTTCAGTGATGGATGAACGTCGCTCAGATGGAGATTAACATCAGGGACAGAAACAGTGTAGCATGGCTGCCATTAGTGGTCAGGGGGTTTTCTAGCTGAGAAAAACATGATGGTGTGTGAATTTTTGCACTTTCACCAGGTAAATCTCAGAACGGCTTCTAAGCTTTCCGTCATTGCAGCCAAAGGGCACAGCAGGCTGCAGGTGGAAGGTATGCTTAGTGATGCTAACAATACAGCTGAGCCATTTTATGAAAACTTAAAAGCAGAAATGTTTCCCACATGCTGACAAGTGTGTGTTAAAGAAAAATAAACAGCCCAAATTCCAAATGTCAGAGTGTTCATTTAAGGGAGCGCCACGCTGTTATGTGCTTAGTTGTTTGGGTCCGGTTCAACTCTGGTAGGAGGTAAATCTAAATAGCGCTCTGGCTTGTTAGAGTTTGGAGAAGTTAGATGAGGCGTTGGCGACGCTCCATAGAGCCAAACATGGGCTCATTACAGCAAAGCTAGGATGGACAAACAGCTGGATGCATCTCCCTCTCCCTCTGTTTATGCGTCTCTCTTTTTCTCTCACCAGCTCTATTCATCCCCTTGTCTCTCTTCTGTCTTCCCATATGTCTGAAGTGTCATGGTCCACTGACTGCCTCTCCTCTCCTCTCCTCTCCTCTCCTCTCCTCTCCTCTCCTCTCCTCTCCTCTCCTCTCCTCTCCTCTCCTCTCCTCTCCTCTTCTCTCCTCTCCTCTCCTCTCCTCTCCTGCTTTCTGTATTTTCCATCCAAGTCTAGTTACATGAGCAATATGTATATTTGTGTCTATTATCGTGTACATCTGTTGTATCTCTTGATTTGCGTGCGTGCGTGCGTGCGTGCGTGCGTGCGTGCGTGCGTGCGTGCGTGCGTGTCTGTGATCTTGAGTTACCGTGCAGGATCTGTTGTCAGTGCCTCCTTCAGCTCGTCTTGCTCGTATGTCCACCTGCTCTCAAACACACGGCGACGTTCTGCAGCTCAGACGTTTCTCTGACTCTCAGCTGTGCACGTAAACATGTAACAATCAACCTGATGTTGCAAAGCCGTGGCAACAATGTATTAAAATTATGATGAGAGGCACCTCCACTGATTATCAGGGAGTCTGCAAAGCTTTATCACAGCCTGTGAGGTCCCTTTAGTTCATGAATCCAGTAAAAACTTGACTGATAAAACCTGTAAAGGGAGAGCAGATAAATGATCCTCTTAGTAAAATGAAGTACGTGCAGGCCCATTTGGTTGGTTTTGCACACCTTGGCCGAACAGGAAAAACTACAAATCAAACATTTATTGCACTGATCAAGTGTTTAGAAAAGTGGCCAACAGTCACTATGAAGCTCATCACCTGGCTGACAGCAGGACTGATTGTGTCATGTTCTGGCTTTAGGAGAGCAGAATACCAAGATTTGAAACTTTCCTCGTGAATTCATTCTTATTTATTTTGATTATTGGACTAAGCAAGACAGACACACAGATATCAGCTTATTTTTATCAGATCAAAGTGATCAGTGTGAAAGGCTCTGAATGACCTCATGTTACTGATGCCTTATGTTGGCGTTTTGAATGATGACATCATTCACTCTGCCATCAGTGCATTCAGTCATCAGTTTCA
>NC_092065.1:26900344-26950344 GCF_039877785.1 Chaetodon trifascialis | reverse complement strand
TAAGTAACTGTTTGTAAATGCAGTTAATTTCAGAGGCAAACTGTAAAGTAAAAAAAGCAGAAGGGTGTGGTTGGCCATGTGCTGGCAGCTCAGCCGTCAGGTTTGCTGTTCGGTGTGTGTGTTTGCATTTGCAAAGACTCTGTAGGTGGATTTTCAGCATGCGTGCAGCTGCCTCCCTTGATTGTTGTTTTTGTGTTCTCTCCTTTGTGAGAAGGCTTGAAACCTGGAAAATAGTTGACCAATTTCAGTCATGGAAAACACGTGGAAAATAAAAGAAGAAGTCAAATGTCCAGGAAAATCATGTTTTTTCTGCATTCTCTGATTTACATTAAGCTCAGAATGAACTACGAGGTTATCTATCAGAGCTCCCCAGGATGGATAACACTGCCATCTGACAGTGATTTTCAGATGGAGATGGAGAAGCTGTTAACACACCTCGAAGTTATGTCACATGGTAGCTAGGGATGCACGATCCGCTTTTTTCACCTCTGATACCGATATCTGAGGTTTAGTAATCGGCCGATACCGATCCAGAAAAACAACGCTGAATTACCTCACAAACGGTATTTCTCCTTGTTTGAAAAGACTGGGATCATTCTTTTGTGCGTCAGACTTGACTTAAACATTTCTTTCCTGTTTTTATGTCCTTCATATCCACGGACACACACTCTTCCTCCCACCTGCTTTCAAAGTCCACTGTCCGTTTAGCCATTTTTCGGGGAGAAGGTGACCACAGGTAACGAGCTCCATCAGGCTGCTGATGGACCAGTGGGGCAGGGACTCGTGCTTGCGGGCTTTTGATTGACATGCCAATGCACTAGCAGTGCATTGTGGGACTTGTAGTACTAATGATGCGTGCAATACACTGGCGGGCCAGCTCTTGTAATAATTAGATATTATCTGGTGCTGGTGCTGTTTTTGGTCCGCGGGCCTTGAGTTTGACATATGTGAGCTAGATCATCACTGACAGGGTTGTGGAGAAGTGCTGGAAAATGATCTCCAGAAAAGAGTGGGAACCCTACTTTGGTTTGTCCATGGCTGTGTGAGCTCACTTCCTTGCTTTAACTTTCATGTCCTTGGTGGTTGACACATATTGTGTGACACTGCACAGCAAAGGACTACAGGTCATGTCATATGTGCTCTGCAGTCTGTGTGCAATGTTGATTTGCATTCAGTAATATAGCAGCACTGAGTGATAACAGTCAGTTCTAAATGTCTGTGAGAACATCACCCAGAGAACAGTGATGAATCTGCTCTTCATCCATCTGCTTGCATGCACACAGGCTGATTTACATACAGAAACAGTCCCAGAATACCAAAGATGGTCAAGTAGCCTCCAAGTAGAGCTGTGGACTAAACTAGCAAATAAAAAAAATAAAGACAACAAAAACAAAAACTTTACAGACGACGACGTTAAGATCCTATAGAATATATACATATATGGATATATGTCCTCCTGACTAGCAGGAAAAAAATATTGTTCAGTTATTATTATTATTATTTTTTTTTAAATTCCGCAATCTTTGTAAGGTAATTACAATACTGAAAACATAAAAAAAAAAAAAAAAAGTTTGTTTTTTAGGACATTTTTGAAACACTATACTAAAATACAGTCAAAATAATTCAGACAATGTTTTAATGTGTTGTTAAGATAAATAAATAGAAATATGCATAAAATATGCCAGAAACATTTCAAGCCAAAATTTGCTCAATAAAAAGTATTATGCACTTACTTTTCCTCTTCTCTTTAAATGCGCTTGCGCTGATGGACGCCATTTTTCTTAATGAGAGAGAGAAAGGTACCAAAGCCCCGCCCCTTCACATTTGGTATGGTTGAGTTCATTCAGTCGTGTGCAGTGTTTAGGCTTGCAAATGTCCTCCACAGAGGACACATTTGAACTACTGGTAGTCAGGAGGATATATATAAAAACGCTATAGCATCCTTGGAGCAGGCATGTGGGAATGTTTCCCAGAATGCACTGGGGCAAATGGACTTCCGGACAAAACTCTCATTCCTGCAGAATCAGAATCAGAAAAGCTTTATTGCCAGGTACGATTTTACACATACGAGGAATTTGCTTTAGTGAGGTGGTAAAAATATATCAATAAGTAAAAAATATAACGATATAAATATATATACACAAATCTGTTTTTACAGAAGCACAGTCTGTAGAAGCACTTCTTAACCCTAACCCTGCATTGTTACACATTATGTTTTGCAACTTTTCTCTTCTTCCAAACTTAATGTTTGCTGTACAAGTACGAGCAAATGTGGTGAGAGCACACGTGACGCGGTCTGTGCGAGTCCACATGATCTCTGTACTGTGCAGGGTTGAAGCTGTGCCTGTTGCAGCACATGAAAATGCAGAGCTGTGATGACGTCTGTAAACACAATAGTAATAAATCAAAACATGTTAAGGCAAACTTGTTATTCTTTGACGTGTGGTTTTTAAAATTTGGTTTCAAAAGTTTTCCATGATTAACATTAAATATTCAAATAAGCAAAAATGAAAGCTAAAGTTTTTTTTTTTTTTTTTTACATCATATGAACTTGATGAGTTAAACACACGAAGCCTCATTAGTTAATCTGCTCCATCAGGACTGTGTGGGTGTGGTTGGATCCGGATCGGTTGACAGTGGCCTGGACACACAAGCTAACAGCACATTTAATTTGGATTTTAATCTTGGTTTTAAATCTTGTTTTGCTTGTTAGTGTAGGTGAATATTGCTCAGACCGTGTATTTCCGTCCCTCTTCCTATATGCTTGCTAACAAACAGCAGTGATAGCTGAAGGGCTCTGCTATCTGTCTGTCCTCCACTCGTCCATTAGTATTCAGAACGTGTTGCCTTCCTGCTTGATGCCGCCACTCATTCCCCAGACAGCGAATCAGCTGGCATTGATTAATTTCAGCCTATTAGCGCCCCTCGTTCCCCTCCCCTGGCTCCGCCCAGGTTAAATCCCTGTGCACACCCACGTGCACGCTTGTAGGTGGGGGTGTTGCTGGGTGAGCGATGGCAGAGAGGTTGCCAGGGAGCCAGTTGTTGTCAGAACGACTATATTAATGTGATATTAATGAGTGTGCTGCTCTGGCCCCAAGTGTGTGTGTGTGTGTGTGTGTGTGTGTGTGTGTGTGTGTGTGTGTGTGTGTGTGTGTGTGTGTGTGTGTGTGTGTGTGTGTGTGTGTGTGTGTGTGTGTGTTTAAGAGCCTGGTCCTGACCTGCTCTATATGAAAGTGTGCTGAGACATCTTCAGTTATGATTTGGTGCTATATAAATAAAACTGAGTTGAATTGAAATTGTATGCCAAGTAAAGGCGGGTTGGGGGTGTGTGTGCGTGTGTGTGTGTGCTATAGAATGAGAGGTTTGTGTTCGATGAGAGTGTGTATGAATGTTGAACCAACTTGAGATATGTCCGTCAATTACATACGTGCTTCTGGAGGCTGTTTTTGTGTGTCTGTCTATAGCTGTGTGTGATATCCAGCAATGCCATGGCCTCTGGGACAGGGGCTTATGTGTGTGTGTGTGTGTGTGTGTGTGTGTGTGCGCGTGTGTGTGTGTGTGTGTGAGGGAGAGAGGGAGTGTGTGTGTGTGTGTGTGTGTGTGTGTGTGTGTGTGTGTGTGCGTGCGTGTGCGTGTGCGTGCGTGCGTGCGTGTGTGTGTGTGTGTGTGTGTGTGTGCGCTCTGCAGAGGCCTGTCCTAGTTTCCTTTCCCTCACCAGGGAGCCAGAGGATCCAAGGACTGACGCACATCACCTGACAGCCGCCCCACTGCTCCACGGCCCTGCATCGTGTGTGTGTTTATGTGTGTGTGTGCGTACATGACGGAGATGGACTGTGTGTCAGAGGGTGTGTGTGTGTGTGTGTGTGTGTGTGTGTGTGTGTGTGTGTGTGTGTGTGTGTGTGTGTGTGTGTGTGTGTGTGTGTGTGTGTGTGTGTGTGCTCACAAATGTAGATGTGTGTTTGTGTTCAGAGTGTGTATGTGTGTGGGTGCAGGTGCAGGGAGAGAGTTGGAGAGAGTGAATTTTGGTGTACTGATCCCTTGAGGTGTGTGTGTGTGTGTGTGTGTGTGTGTGTGTGTGTGTGTGTGTGTGTGTGTGTGTGTGTGTGTGTGTGTGTGTGTGTGTGTGTTTGTGTGTGTACGTATGTATGTATGCACCTTGGGGCAGAGTGGACAAAATGGTGTCACATTAATCTTGGAGACAACAGAGCTAACTGTGCTCTACATCACCTCAGCATGGACTGAAGCTGTGTGGACTCAGACGCATTACGCTGGCTTTGTGATGCTAACACATGAAGCTCTTTCCCCAGACCTGTGATACATGTGCTCAACAGGACAGCAGCACACCTCATGGTTGACCGCTGCCTTTAAACCAGCACTGACTCCAGTGTTCACTCACAGTATAGGACCTGCGCTGTGGTGCAGTGATGTTGTTGTTGTTGTTGTTGTTGGGAATGAGATGAAGAAAAAATCATCTTGTTTACCAGGATTACCAATCAAACCACAAAGGGAAGCCAATGAGTGACCAGAAAATCTGAGAACAAGATGTTTGGATGGTTGCTGCCAGCTGTAAACCCTCTCACGCTCTCTGTGCTTCACGCCGGGTTTCTTTGGAAATGAAGTTCTCCTCTTTCAGTTTGTGCAGCTCATGAACAAGTCGTTTTCCACAACCTGCTGACTTTTCTGTTGCGGTTGTATTCAGCAACAGTCATGCGTCCTTTAGATAACATTGAAATTTACCTCAATGTGTGTCACAAATTAAACAAATTCAATTAAGGTGGCACGGTGACACAAGTGGTAACACTGTCGCCTCACAGCTAGAAGGTCCCATCCACCATGCCTTCAGTGCCTGCTGCTTGAGGAAAAAGGGCCTTTCTGTGTGGAGTTTGCATGTTCTCCCCGTGCTCACCTGGGGTATCCTCCATGAAAATACCCCTACCCCCATAAAAGATCACCACCTGACCAATAGTGACGGAAAAGAACTGGGTCCCCGGACGCCGGTCGGCTGGCAGCCCACCGCTCCTGGTCTGCCGCGGAGGAAGGACTGACCAAGGATGGGTCAAAGGCGGAGAAAGAATTTCACATATACATGGCGTGTGTGCAGTCCCCCCCCAACTCTGCATGTTGTGTTCATTGTGACAAATAAAGGATGTTTCTTCTTCTTCTTCTTCTTCTTCTTCTTTTTAATTCAAGTGTTCACTGGAATGCCTCAAACAGGCGTCATACTGGCCCGGCCTGTTTAATGTCTTGTGAGCAGGACCCATATTATTTAAGGAATAGGCCTAATTAATCCGGGGATAATGCATTAACATTAACAATGAATTAATGTATCATTAGGACGCAGTCTCATAGCATTTTGATAGAAGATAAATCAGCCCCTCAGACCAAGTAGTTAAAAAAATGCACACACAGGGCCATTAGAGACTGAGTACAGTTAGATACAGTGTGTCTGTAATCAGTACCAACATGCTTTGTTATTAGACTGGAACCATTAAACAATCCAATAACTAAGCTGTCAGTGAATATCAGACTGCCTTCAGCAGTTACCTGCTGTTTCTGTTGTGCTGACAGAATGTTAGAAAATGTACTGCTGGAACTGAGCAGAAGCTCGCTGCACTCTGCGGTCAAAGTATTACGCCACACTCTCTTTTTCACATACTGATAATTTGTTATACGTCTCTGCATAAACACTCTAGAAACACGAGATAAAAGCGCCATCATATGTTGACAGTTTTCTTGTCAGTTCACCATTAATATTAACCATAAAGACAAATTATTTCTGTACAAACTTACAGATTTCGTCGCCTTCACGCCTTGCCAGCCTGCGGGGGGGTACCTGTGCTGTTTCAGTGGGAATGAGAAGCGAAATAGAAAACGGGCTGGTTGGTGTATCAACGCCGAATTAAACATCAACTCCTAACACAGTTAATTCACCATGTAGCATCAGTTAAAAACAGGGTGGTACCCCTGAGCGCATCGACGGTGACTTTAATGCGTCCTTTTGGATTTGAACTCAGGACACATGCCATCATCACTGGAAACTGAAAATCACTGAATGCCGTATACAGATAAGTGTCTATCACAGCAATTTCTGAACTCCATGTATGTTCATAGTTAGCTGACGCTATGCAGCATTATCGTAAACCTCATATTAATAATTCAGTGGCACAGTGCGAAGCTGCTCCTGCTTCATTGTTAGCTGTAAATGTTTACTGAGTGGGAGAAATCTCGTGCTATTGTTGACGTCCAGCACGATGATGGAGACACTGGAAGATGTGAGTTTGTTTATTTGCTGCTTTGCGTGAATTCTTAAATGAGGAAATCTGCAACTTCCTTTCAAGGGCACAACGGCCAGTTGAAGAAAGGGCGTGCCAAACTGGGTGTGTGGTGGAAACTGCATTTTGGCCACAGCCCGGCCATCTGGCTGTGGTAATTCATGCCCTTTAGCTATTATATATATTAATATATATATGTTATTAAAATAATGGTTTTGGGAGAAATGTGAATTTGCTTTTTTAGAATTGGAGTTGGAAGTGAAGATCAACACCTTGTATGAGGTTGGAGGCTGCAGCCAGCTGCCAGTTATCTTAGCTCAGCATAAAGACTGGAAACAGTTAACTTGGTTCTCATTAATGAACACTTTATATCTCATTTTTTTTAATCTTTTCCAAACTTCGGTGTTGGCCAGACGCTGTGACTTCGTCGAGGTTGTCACTGTGAGGTTGCCCAACAGGCCGCAGAGAAACCAGGAAACACTGCTCCCAGCCAAGAAATGCGTTCACACATGATCCTGTAAAAGCAAATTTTTGTTTTTACATTTTTTGCACAGAGCCAGGATAGCCCTGTTTCCAGTCTTTATGCTAAACAAAGCTAACTGGTGTGGGCCATCACAGCATCCAGAATAAGCAGAAACACTGGATCATTTTCCTTGTCAAGTTACAGTCAACAGTGGGAACAATGGAGTTTTTCAAAACATCAAACTCATTTAAAAGCTGAACTTCCATCTACAGTTGAATTAGCCACCTGCCTCCCCACACCTTTGATACCATCTATTCTATTTTTAGAAGGTGAAGGGTCACATTTGATGATTCGTTAAGTATCCATAATCACATATTTTAAATCTCCCATGACCTCTTCAGTCCATACCTTATGAGAGGCTGATAGCATATTCATAGTCACACCGGCCTATAGGCACACACACTCACAGGCCTGTGTGCTTTATTAAAAAAACTGTCATGAATATCTTATAGGCTGCTAGTGCCATGTGATACATTAGAATCTGAACACATTAAAGTTTTAAAAGCACATTAGACTGGCAAAGAAAGACGAATTAGATGAGGAGTGATGCGGATGAGAGACGAAGAACAAAAGTAACAGATCAGCGGTGGTTTACATTTTAGTGCTTTATATTTGTACATTTTTAACATATTCATACAGACACTTGGTCACTTTATAAGGCACTGGGACCCCTTACTGTCATTTTTCGCTGTGCAAGGTCAAATTAGCGAATTATAAATATAGAATGTCAATTAAAAACGTCCAGTTACACTTAAAATAAAGCTCGCTGAGAACAATAACAAACACACGGTCAATGTTACGAAGCTGTCACTCTTTGGTTAGGTCTAGGCAGTAACCCTGCTTGGTTAGGTTAAGGACAAGATCGTGGTTTGCCTTAGAATAGAGACATTAGGGCGTATTAAGGCCAGGACAGTCCTTTGGTCCGCTGTCTTTGGTTCGGTTCCTTTTCACTTTGCAATTTTCGCAAGAGACCCAGAATGTGTCAGTAAACACACGTGTGCAAAGATCATTCAATCATTGGACAAAATGGTCGGGGTAACGCAGAGTAACATGGTAAAAAACAAGGGGGGGATTATGGAGATTATGGAGCAGCGTGTTGCACTCGTTGTGCGCTCCGTGTTGGGCCACGACTCGTTTTAACCCGATGGTCTGACAACGCGCTGATAATCTTTAGAGTTACCGCGCTAATCAAAACAATATTTCCCATAATGCCCGCAGCAACGGGAGCCCGTTGTGTCCAAAAAGGCATAGAATTTTTAGAACTGGGTTGGACCGAGTGTGGTCGCTTTCACATAAGCGAACCGCACCAGCGTTCGTTTGGAAGCGAACCGAGACCACCTCTCCGGCTGGGTCTCGGTCCAGCTGTTCGACGGTTCGTATTCGTATGTTCGTTTGTTTGGTTCGAACCAAACAAGGCAGGTGCGAATACGCCCTTAGTTACATATGTTACTTTCATACGTTCACTTCCATATGTTGTGATATGTTGCTTCATTTACAAAAGAGTTCAGCCTTCACTTTTGGCTTCACCTGGGACACAAACCCTGGTTTCCTGCGTGAAAGTGCTTGGCCCATCCAACCGCTTTCTCGTTAGGAATGAGGGCGGGCTGTCATTTGAGCGAGGATGGGTTTATTTTTAAGTGGCTTACATATTCTGTCATCAAACTTCCTGCTTGGGCTGATAAGTCAGAACAAAGAAAGGAAGCAAAGAAGGTGACAATTCAAAGAGATGTAAGTTCATGAAAGACTTTGCAGTAGGACACGGCGCCCGGCCATATTAAATGGGCTATAGATGAACGATGTGTTCATGTGTTTCAATAATTCAGTATCTCTAATCTTCAGGGTTGTGTGGCTGAAGAGTTTTGAGTTTGACCCTCTCGTCTCTCTCTTATAATATTGATGATCTGTGAGTTTCAGTATAAGGGGTTTTAGTTGGTCCCTCTCCCTCTGTCCTCAGTTAATACTGCTGACCTATGAGTTTGGCCTTATCCCTGCAGAGGCCTACCTCCCATCTAAAACCGCCTGTGTGTGTGTGTGTCCATGCGGGATTGGTGCTGCGTCAGCATTGGTGTTTCACATATAAGAGGTCATGACCCCACAGCACCGACTACACTTGTCTTCATCTTACTGATTATATATTAACACCCTGAACACACACATACACACACACATAGTCATTGTGGTTGAATGGTCCTTTGACCCTCAGTAAGAAGTGAGCTGTTCTCCCAGTGGTTGCAGGGACCTCACCCAGGTCATTAATACAACACATCAGAGCCTCAGCGCCAACACCCTCAACTCTCTTTCCATTCTCGTCTTCAGCTTCCTCTTCTCTTCTCTTCTCTTCTCTTCTCTTCTCTTCTCTTCTCTTCTCTTCTCTTCTCTTCTCTCCTTTCCTTTCCTCTCCTCTCCTCTCCTCTTCTCTTCTCTTCTCTTCTCTTCTCTTCTCTTCTCTTCTCTTCTCTTTTCTTCTCTTCTCTCTTCTTCTCTTCTCTTCTCTTCTCTTCTCTTCTCTTCTCTTCTCTTCTCTTCTCTTCTCTTCTCTTCTCTTCTCTCAATAATAACAATGCCTTTACTGAACAATATAATCTGTGTTTTGACTTGTTGATGCTAAGATAGCTAAAATTTGTCTTCCTTTCCATTTGTGCCCTTGTTCCTCTGTAGGTAAGCGGCTGCAGGAGTGGTTGTGTGTGATTCTGTGCCTCTTCCTTTTCATCATCAACTTTTCCTTCCTCCTCCTGCACTTCTCCACAGTTCACATCTACAAGATAATCCTCGGCATCGGTGAGAAAGACCACGATCGCAGAGAAATGACCGAGCTTAGATGAAGATATTATAAAATCACCCATCAAAGTCACTATGAAATAGTTAGAAATACATTTTTATAAATGTTGGAAATCCTTTTCGTGAGAGAGCCAGTGCAGTCCTAAATCATTGTTCTTGTCCACATGAGGTTTTTCCAACAGTTGTAGAGTTGTGTTTTGCTGTTTGCCTGCACATCTAATAACAACGTATGTTATTCCTTTTCATTGTGTCTGTTTCTGTGGTTGTGTGCCAGTCCTTGGAATAGTGACCGCAGACTTTGCATCGGGTATGGTACACTGGGGGGCGGATACCTGGGGGTCCGTGGATATCCCTGTTATTGGCAAGGTGAGCTCACAAACATATACACACATAGACAGTCCAGCTGCCTTAAACCGCTTCTAGTAATTTGCCTTTGTTTAGCTATTGTACATAGTAAAGACTCATTTTTGTCACTATTCTCTGAAATCACTGTTTTGCCACAATAACTGGCTCATAGATAAGATCCCTAGAAATATATATTATACTATAATATAGTATTTTCCACTGCTTAAATTAAGTTTCATTAATAAAACTTATAAACCATTTGGCTGTGTCATGCAAATGAATTAGATATTCACCACACAAAAATGGAAATGACCCGTCTATGCACATTATTTATAATAGTAATAATATCACTAATATCACCTGTAGTAATAGTAGTATCAGTAGGAGAATGTTCTCTGATTCTTTCAGTGTTTCAGTGCTTTTGAAAAAGCAGAAATCAAAACAAAAACACAAGAAAGAAATTGAAAATGGAAAAATATCAACCATGAAAACAAAACCATAACCACAGCGCAGTCAGAAAAATGCGTCTGAGTGAAGTAAAGTGAAGCAAAAATGTTGCGTAAAGCAAATTAAATAAAGATTGAAGAAAAATATGAAGAGAAAGATTAAATTAAAGCATAACTGTAAAACCACAGCTCGTCATTGCTACACTTTTGTTACGTTTGGATTTTGTTACGTTCGGACAGAGCCAGGCTAGCAAATTTTGGGCTGTGTTATGCTAACGTATATTTAGCGCATAGAGATGAGATGTATCACTCTTCTTGTGTAACTCTCCACGAGAATCAAATAAGCATATTTCCCGTTACATTAAACATTAAAGTGTGCTGTTTCCGATCCATTGTTTTAACATGTTCAGACAGCACCACACCTTTGGCAGCCGTATGTTTTTTCTTTAAAAGCTGACTCTTCTTCGACATCTAACTTTATTTTCACAGCTGGCTTTCTTTGCTGTGTGTTTAAGTCACTTTCTCGAGGACATCGGTTTCATATATGCTTTAGTTTTTCTCATACTGTGACAGTTTCTGGCAGCTCAATGGGATTTTTTGCTGTTTTAAGTTTTGTCAAAAATAAAAACAAGAATATAGTTGACATTTCTGTGATCCAGTGAATTATGGACTGCAGAGAAGATGCTGTCCCATACCTCCAGCTCAGCGCCCCCTCTCTCCTGAGGCTGCATCGCCATGGCAGCGTTGCGCTTACACCTTATTCCCCTGAGCCAGAGTGACCTGGAAACTAAATGTCATTGTCTCACAGAGGGATATAACTGTAGACATTAACGTCCATGGCTCCCAATACACACGACCCCCCCCCCCCCCACACACACACACACAAATATACAGACACATGGTATGAATGGCCTCACCTTAACCTCCACCACCTGTCACCATATACAGTGCCATAAGAAATGTAAGGAGACGTATTTTGGCATGAAGAAATATAGATATCCATCCATCCATCCATTATCTTCCGCTTATCCGGGGCCGGGTTGCGGGGGGAGCAGTCTGAGCAGGGACGCCCAGACTTCCCTCTCCCCGGACACTTCCTCCAACTCTTCCGGGGGGATCCCGAGGCGTTCCCAGGCCAGCCGAGTGACGTAGTCACCCCAGCGTGTCCTGGGTCTTCCCCGGGGCCTCCTCCCGGTGGGACATGCCTGGAACACCTCCCTAGGGAGGCGTCCAGGGGGCATCCGATAGAGATGCCCGAGCCACCTCAGCTGACTCCTCTCGATGCGGAGGAGCAGCGACTCTACTCTGAGCTCCTCCCGGGTGACAGAGCTCCTCACCCTATCTCTAAGGGAGCGCTCCACCACCCTGCGGAGGAAACTCATTTCAGCCGCTTGTATCCGGGACCTCGTTCTTTCGGTCATGACCCAAAGTTCATGACCATAGGTGAGGGTAGGAACGTAGATTGACCGGTAAATCGAGAGCTTCGCCTTTCGGCTCAGCTCCTTCTTTACCACGACAGACCGATACAGCGACCGCATTACTGCAGCCGCTGCACCGATCCGCCTGTCAATCTCACGTTCCATCCTTCCCTCACTCGTGAACAGGATCCCAAGATACTTAAACTCCTCCACTTGAGGCAGGAACTCTCCTCCAACCTGAAGGGAGCAAGCCACCTTTTTCCGGTCGAGAACCATGGCCTCGGACTTGGAGGTGCTAACTCTCATCCCAGCTGCTTCACACTCGGCTGCGAACCGCCCCAGCGCATGCTGAAGGTCCTGGCTCGAGGAAGCCAACAAGACAACATCATCCGCGAAAAGCAGAGACGAAATCTGCCGGCCCCCGAACCGAACCCCCTCCGGCCCCTGGCTGCGCCTAGAAATCCTGTCCATAAAAATGATGAACAGAACCGGTGACATAGGGCAGCCCTGCCGGAGTCCAACATGCACTGGGAACAGGTCCGACTTACTGCCGGCAATGCGGACCAAGCTCCTGCTCCGGTTGTACAGGGACTGTACAGCCCTCAACAGAGGGCCTCCAACCCCATACTCCTGGAGCACCTCCCACAGAATGACGCGAGGGACACGGTCGAATGCCTTCTCCAAGTCCACGAAGCACATGTGGACTGTTTGGGCAAACTCCCATGAACCCTCAAGCACCCTGTGGAGGGTATAGAGCTGGTCCAGTGTTCCACGGCCAGGACGAAAACCGCATTGTTCCTCTTGAATCCGGGGTTCGACTATCGGCCGGATTCTCCTCTCCAGTACCCTGGAATAGACTTTACCAGGGAGGCTGAGGAGTGTGATCCCCCGATAGTTGGAACACACCCTCCGGTCCCCCTTTTTAAAAAGAGGGACCACCACCCCAGTCTGCCAGTCCAGAGGCACTGTCCCCGTCTGCCACGCGATGCTGCAGAGGCGTGTCAACCAAGACAGTCCTACAACATCCAGAGACTTGAGGTACTCAGGGCGGATCTCATCCACCCCCGGCGCTCTGCCACCGAGGAGCTTGCGAACTGCCTCAGTGACTTCAGCCCCGGTGATGAATGAATCGACCTCCAAGTCCCCAGTCTCTGCTTCCTCTACGGAAGACATGACAGAGGGATTGAGGAGATCCTCGAAGTATTCCTTCCACCGCCCGACAATATCCCCAGTCGAGGTCAACAGCTCCCCACCTCCACTGTAAACAGTGTTGACAGAAAGCTGCTTCCCCCTCCTGAGGCGCCGAACGGTTTGCCAGAATTTCCTCGAGGCCAACCGGTAGTCCTCCTCCATGGCCTCCCCGAACTCCTCCCAGACCCGAGTTTTTGCTTCTACAACCGCCCGAGCTGCCGCACGCTTGGTCTGCCGGTACCCATCAGCTGCCTCAGGAGTCCTATGAGCCAACCAGGCCCGATAGGACTCCTTCTTCAGCTTGACGGCATCCCTTACTTCCGGTGTCCACCACCGGGTTCGGGGGTTGCCGCCACGACAGGCACCGCCGACTTTACGGCCACAGCTATGGACGGCTGCATCAACAATGGAAGTGGAGAACATGGTCCATTCGGACTCAATGTCTCCAACCTCCCTCGGGATCTGGTTGAAGCTCTCCCGGAGGTGGGAGTTGAAAACTTCCCTGACAGCGGGTTCCGCCAGACGTTCCCAACAGACCCTCACGGTACGTTTGGGTCTGCCAAGTCTGTCCCGCTTCTTCCCCTGCCAGCGAATCCAACTCACCACCAGGTGGTGATCAGTTGACAGCTCAGCCCCTCTCTTTACCCGAGTGTCCAAGACATACCGCCGAAGGTCAGATGATACGACTACAAAGTCGATCATTGACCTCCGGCCTAGGGTGTCCTGGTGCCACGTGCACTGATGGACACCCTTATGCTCGAACATGGTGTTCGTTATGGACAAACTGTGACTAGCACAGAAATCCAATAACAGAACACCACTCGGGTTCAGATCGGGGAGGCCGTTCCTCCCAATCACTCCCCTCCAGGTGTCACTGTCGCTGCCCACGTGAGCATTGAAGTCTCCCAGCAGAACAATGGAGTCCCCGGTTGGAGCACTTTCCAGTACCCCTCCCAGGGACTCCAAGAAGGCCGGGTACTCTACGCTACTGTTCGGCCCGTAGGCCGAAACAATAGTGAGAGACCTATCCCCAACCCGAAGGCGCAGGGAAGCGACCCTCTCGCTCAGCGGGGAGAACTCCAACACATGGCGGCTGAGCTGGGGGGCTATAAGCAAGCCCACACCAGCTCGCCGCCTCTCACCGCGGGCAACTCCAGAGTAGAAGAGAGTCCAGCCTCTCTCAAGGAGTTGGGTTCCCGAGCCCAGACTGTGCGTGGAGGTGAGCCCGACTATCTCTAGCCGGTACCGCTCAACCTCCCGCACTAGCTCAGGCTCTTTCCCCCACAGTGAGGTGACATTCCATGTCCCCATAGCCAGAGTCGTTGTCCAGGATTTGGGTCGTCGGGGCCCCCGCCCACGACTGCTACCCATTCCACATAGCACCGGCCCCTTCTGATCCTTCCTGCGGGTGGTGGGCCTACGGGAAGGCGGGCCCACGTCGCTCCTTCGGGCTGTGCCCGGCCGGGTCCCGTGGGCAAAGACCCGGCCACCAGGCGCTCGCCTGCGAGCCCCAACCCCAGGCCTGGCTCCAGGGCGGGGCCCCGGTGACGCCAATCCGGGCGACGTACGCTTCCTTGCTTTAATTTCTTTCATAAGGGGCTTCTTGAACTGCTCTTAGTCTGACCCGTCACCTAGAACCTGTTTGCCTTGGGAGACCCTACCAGGGGCATTAAGCCCCGGACAACATAGCCTCTAGGATCATTCGGGTACTCAAACTCCTCCACCACGATAAGGTGGCAGTTCAAGGAGGAGGAAATATAGATATACATAAGCTTAATTCTCACATTAGTAAAACATGTCACCTTCAGTCTTTCACACACACATTTTGCCACATTTCCCACAGCCAATTAGAGTAAAGGTTATCCTCATTTCAGCCAATTAAAATCAGCTGGCACAGGTGCAGCTTGCGGATTAGGTCATGTGAACTTTGTTTTGATTGGTGGGATGAGCACCTTTGAAGGAATGATGTGTAGTTCATTTAGAGTATAAGAGCGCAGTTGAAGAAGCTGTTTAAAAAGGTAATGTGTGTGTGTGTGTGTGTGTGTGTGTGCGCACACACACACACATATATATTTCTTCCATTTATGAAATATTCATTGATAATTGATTAGTGGAAATGTTTAAGCTCACATGTGTTTTGAGACCTGAAGCGTTCTACTTATGATCATTTATGCTTAACCCATATATTATCAAAGTATGATTCATAATGTCAGAATATTATCTGCTGTTTCATGAAAATTGATGTGATCAGTCACATAAACCTCATACAACCTGGAAAAGAATGCTTATTCTAAAAGTTAATTCTATCCATATATACTATATGATCATGCAAGTGTAGATACTTTAGTAATAATAATAAAAATAAAGCAGCACTCCCTTAAAGACACACACCTGGTGTTACAGTAAAAACTCCTAGTTACAGAATCTAGTTAGTAAATACACACTATCAGATGTCAGAAGTAAAACCTGCACAATTGCACTTGACAGGACCCATTAGTTGATTTCTAATAACCACATCAAGTGTTTTATTTTTGTAGTTCATTCCAGGTCAGTGGAGCTGCCCTCGTGCCACCTCTCTTAATCTCTGCCCTGGATTGAGCTGCATCATTTCAAACTTAGCCTGGTTATACTGAAGTCTAAGTGTTTACTCAGTGGAGATTTATGGATCACTAAATTAAAAGTCGCACCACGTGGACTAGCTCTGACATGAGTTGTTACTAAATGTTTAGGTGCAGCCGGTGTAACTGTAATGTTTAAGCAAGGTGTAACTGAACAAGTGACACCGCTGATGATCGTTTGCTACACACTAAACACAGTCGCTGTTACCAAAGAGTTGTAAACTGTTTTATTTATTAGCTTCTAAAATGGTAATATTTCATTTTATAAACTAGCATGAGTTAATATTTCCACACAAGAGACTGCTGGTCAGACTCAGCACAGGTTTGAGATTAGTCCTTTTAAAACAATACATTATGACACCAATCGGCTCTAAATAGAATATAATTGATTGATCTGTTTAATGTGATGAATTCTAATGGTTGATATCGTTGATTTGGTGTTGATTAGGCTTTAATGTCATATTTTCTCTCAGGCTATTATCCCATCATTGTGTCACATCACTGCCTGTGTAACTTTGAGCCAAATCTATTTTGTAAAGGAGGATTATTTTGTGGCTATGTTGTGTTATTTAAAACACATTGTTGGACATGTATCGTATTGTACCATCAGTAGATGTAAAGACTGATTTTTTGAGCCTTGTGCGACTTTTTGTGTTCACTGAAGGTAATATATGGCTTGATGTTTATTCATGATGTGGCGTTTACTGGGGCTTGGGGTAGTTACTGGGACCAAAAGCACGGCGGCAGTCACAGATTTGCATGTTGTGTCAGATACTAAAAGAGACCCCTAATAAAGACTTTAACTGGAGGACAAGAATGGACCTTTGCAGAGAGCAGAGGGATGACAGTAGACCAGCAGAAAGAGTGTGTGAACACAAACCAATGCATGCACATTGGTTATGTTTGTGTGTGTCTGTTTTGAGACGGACAGAAAAGCAGGCCTATCCTCCCAGTTAAGGTTGGTTTGAATATCAAAGACATGCGTGATGGAGAACACCTGAGGCTAATAGTGGCAGCAGTTCTAAAGCCAGATGAAGCATTTGAAGACAGTGTCAGCCTTTGTTAGTTGTTTGTTGTCTCTTGTTTTGTGTTGTTTGTGTATGTGTGTATGTACATGTGTTTGTCCCGTACCCTGTTGTTGTTATTTCTTTAGACCTCTTTAAAGACCTTGTTCAGATTGTATTATAGACATCATTAGAACACATGTCGTCTGCACATATGGACTCCTGCCCTCCGTAACTTCATTATAAGGGGATATCTAATTGTCATAACAGTTGCCTCTCATATTATTATTAATATATTATATAAGTATATATATATAAGTATTTCCAGCAGTGAAGGCCACAAAGCAGTAACAGCAGCCACTAGAAATAACATTTTCTGTCTGAAAAGTCAGTGGTTCAGTATGGCCAGTATGGCCTGCCGGACCTCAGGGAAATGTTTGCCAAAAAGGTCACAAAAGAGACAATTAATATGCTCCATTTTGTTATTTGCACATTAAAAAAAAAAAAATAGTGGATTAATAAACCAAGGAATAACAAGCCATAATATTGAAAAAACAAACAAACAAACAAACAAACAAAAACACTAAGACAAACACAAAAAAGCCAACATTTTTGATTTTGCAATGGTAGAAATGTTTGCATATCAGATGCGTACCAAGTGCTTTATTCCAGGTTTGACTTCTGCTGTGAAACTGCTCGTACTAAAATGTCAACTACCTCAGACTAAATCCTGATGAAAATAAGGTCTCAGTTCTTGTCCTCTTCCACTGCAGCATTTGATACCATTGATCATGATATCATAATTGTCTTGGAAGTTGGTTGGTCTCCAAGGAACTCCCTGGATTAAATCTGAGGTTGTGAGTATCCCGATTGGTGGTTCGATCCCTGACCTCGGCAGTCCACATGCCATCTGTGTGTGAATTCATATGTCTGTCGATTTCGATAAAAGGGTCTGCCAAATGACTAATTGTAATTGTGAGTGTCACAAAAAAGTGATGAAAACTTCATTTTGCTACCTTTTAAACTTCGCTAAAGTACAACCATTTCTAAATGAAAAAGGTACTGAAAAACTGATTCATGCCTTTATTTCAAGATGACTCTGCTACTGTAATGCACTAGTTATAGGCCTCCCAAAAAAACACCACTGAGAGACTTCAGCTCATTCAAAACTCTGCAGGTCAGCTATTAAATAGAACCAAGGGGACCAAGAGGAGAGAGCACATCAATCCAGTTTTAGCTGCTCTGCACTGGCGTCCTGTAACATTTAGAATTGCTTTTAAGATCCTCCTTGTATATAAAGTCCTTAATGGACGAGGACCAAGCTACATTGCTAAATCCCATGTTCAGTATTTGCCTTCAACAACACTGCAATCCTCAGCTGCTGGTTTATTTTAGGTTCCCAGAAACAGCTGAAAGAAAATCAGGGATGCAACCTTTGTTAATTATGCCCCTGAGCTCTGGAACAGACTTCCTATAGATATCAGGGAAGCAGCTTGCTGAATTGAAAAAAACAAAACAAAAAAAGCTTATCTCACATAATTTTTTCTGCGTGTTATGCATTGTCTTCATTTTCATCCTTTTTTTTAATCTTAATTGTACTATTAGTGTCAAGTGGGTCAAGTCTTTTCCATGTGCTCCATGAGCTGTAATTCCTGTATGAAAGGCGCTATACAAATTGAATTATTAATATTATTATTATTATGGTCACTATCTAATAACAGCAAGAAAGAATAAGATGAAAGAGGAAAAAGAAAAAAAGGAAATCTATTTAAAACGCCGCTCGTGCACTGATTTACATTCTGTTTTCATGAATTTTCAGAAATTTACTGAAACTAATAAGAATAATAAATCCAGTTCATGATTATGTAGCACGTTGTGAAAAAACACAATCCCAACATTCATAGTTTCGTCAATATCACAGCCTTTGAAAGCAGATGTCGCTCTGCCTCAGCCTGATCTGTAAAACTCTCCAATGCTGCACGCTGCTAATGCTCATCTGTAGAAAATGTATATTAATGATAAGCTTTGATTTGAATACATAAAAGCATTTTCACCCCCAAATACAAACACTTCAACACCAAAAGTGGGCCTCTGGGTGGCTGTGGCTCAGCAGGTGGTCATCCATTTGTCAGAAGGTCGGTGGTTCGATCCCTGGCCCAGGCAGTAAAGTGTCCTTCAGGAAGATAATGGACCCCAAATTAGCCACCATGCGAGTATGTGTGTGTTTAGGTGAATGCAGACTTGTTTTGTAAAAGTACTGTGAGTGGTTTCAGACTAGAAAAGCTTTATGTAGATACAGTGCATTTACCTTTGCGAGGCTTTGGGTTGTGATGTTTTGTTAGCCGTCGTCATGTCGTCGAGCTTTAATTGGCTCAACAAGGATTTAGTAGTCCTCTAATGACACCACTATGAGGACAAAGTCACGCTCATTAGTTCCCAATCGATTCACATTCACATTGAAATTTGCCAGATGTGCTTACAGTTTAGCCAGCCGTGATGGTAGAGAAAGAAAGCATGGACTGAAATATTTGGCCAAAAATGGAGACAGAAAGAGAAAAACCAACAGAAAGTGAGATGAAAACAGCAGAAAGGTCAGGAGGACAGAAAAAGAAGGGGGTGGAAGGGCGTGTCCATCCAACCAGTTGGACAGCGTTGCTTGCTGGGGCGATAGCCGATGTGAGCTGGTGATTAATGGATGTCGTGCGAGGTGGGCCGTTAAACGGTGTGGGATTAGAGGACATGCAGCCACCGGTGGCCCACCGTTAACTGGGAGCGCTGATGCCTCCTCGCTCGGCACGACCTCCGCAGCTTAGCCAGCCTTTCATCTGGCTGAGGGCTGTGGCAAAAGGAGGAGAGGAGAGGTGGGGGGAGGCAGGCGAGAGCAGAGATGGGTATATAATTGTGCAGATATCAACAGATAGTTTCTGTGTTTGCTGTGGCACCTACCAACAACGTCTGCTGATAGGTGCGTGTGACTGCTTCAAACAGCCATTACAACAATAATGAGTTTTCATGCTGATGCTTACACACACACACACACACACACACACACACACACACACACACACACACACACACACATACACACACAGATGCACACTGTGAAATACAGATGCAAACCTTCCCTTTTTGCTTTTTCCACAGGGGGAAATAAATTACCTTTATCCAGTGTATGCATGTGTGTGCCTGCTTCTTTTTGTCCTCTTTTGTGCTTCTGAGATTCAGATTCAGTCTTTCATTTGAGACCCCCATGCTTTCACAGACAGGTGTCTGCCTCTGCACAGCGCAGGTGGGGTTTGCAAGTGTGTGTGTGTGTTTGTGTTTGAAGCTCATATTTTCGAGTTTGTGTGGGGTGTCCATGGGTCATTTATGCTTATGAATGTGTTTCGGCGAGCCAACTGCTGTTCTGTGGTTTATTAGGATGCTGGATAGGAGCTGTGGTGTTGCGCATGGTGCTCGGCACTGTACTGCCGAGTCGGGGTGTGTGCGTGCGCTTGTGTGCATGTGTGTGTGCATTTGATCTGCATTTCTGTAAAGACTGTAAACAATGCCTTCCATTGTTTTTCTTGTGTTACGATTCAAGGCGAATGTAAATTAAGGAGAAAATCTACCAGTTTTTGCGCCTATTGTTGTTCGTCACATCAGTTCGACTTAGTGAGAACTAGATGTTTGTAAGTGTAAATGAGGGAACAAAACCAGAAAGTGGAGAACATTTGTTCTTTCCTAAACGATTGCATTCGGCCTTTCAAGTAGAATTTCTAGTGTAAACCAAATAAAGACGCGGCCTCTCAGATGTCAAATGATTTCAAAATCTAGCTGTTATCACTGTTGCAGAATTGAGGTGAGAGAAACAATCTGAGTGTGGATCAGTTAAGTAAATGTTGATCGTACAATGTAATGACTACAGAACAAGGACAGCATCAGGGTTTAGATTGGTTCCCTGTAAGCTTTGCTTTCACTCAGCTGCTCTGTCTGCTACTGAGTACGACCTCCTGGTGGGATGAAGGCTCAATTTATGGCACAAAAGAAGGGTCACTGACCACACTCGATCCGGTCGATCTGCTCGTTCATATGAAAAATCATCGGACAGAGCAGATGTTATCAGTGTCTTTTCATAAAAACATAACATGAAACCAACCCAGTTCGCTTTTCTCGAGGCATGCTAAAGAATTTACTACTAAGAATTTCTGTCTGCTTACATGTCTCATGATTCCATGTAATTTAGTAAAAAAAAAGAAAATTTAAAAAAATGTGCTTTTCTCCCAATGTCTTCTCCTTCTCCCCCCTCAACCCCTGATGCCAACCCCTACTGTAGTTATTAAACTATGTAAGTGGTAGAAAATTAGAACAATTGCGCTTTATTTCCTCAGTGAAGATGCTTATTTCTCCTCTCTCTCTCTCTCTCTCTCTCGCTCGCTCTCTCTCTCTCTCGCTCTCTCTCTCTCGCTCTCTCTCTCTCTCTCCAGGCATTTATTCGTCCATTCAGGGAGCACCACATCGATCCAACCGCCATCACTCGACACGACTTCATTGAAACCAATGGCGACAACTGTATGATCCCCATCCTTCCACTGGCTCACATGGCTTACAAGTTCCTCACATGCACACCAGGTAGCACACAGAATTTAATTTCCTCCACAGGCTATAAAGCAAAGAAAGCACACACATACACCAGTAAAGCACATGCGTGTACGGTCCCTGAAAAAAACAGAAATGTGCACGTGGCATATGGAGAAGGAAGAGGACTCTCTTTATGATCACCTGTGAGGGAGAAGCTTTGGGGCGTAACACCTGCAGAGGTGCGAACTACCTCACAAGATGTCACTCCCACTGCACAGGTGCTCCACCAAAGCAGCGGCTTACCAATGACAAACACCGCCGGTGTGCTAACTGTCACATTGTAATGCTGTGATGTGCTTTAGAAGGTTGACTTTATAAGGTTCGACATATTGTTGCTGTGGCTTAGTGTTGCAGGATGCCAGAGGTAACACAGACTCTGGCTTAAGTGAGTCCACTGATGATGGGAAAGCATGGGGCAGTTTGGCTGTAATCGTGTCCACTGACCTTATGAGCAGGATGAGAGGGACCGGAGGAGGAAGATCAGCAGGAGAAGAAGAGTAACCTGTTATCGAGGAGGTGACATGTCCACCTGTCATGGCTGTCTTTCAGCCTGAGCCAAAAGGTCAATGATGGGTTGAGAGGTGGAGGGAGGGGAGCTGACATCACTTAGCTGGGGTTAAGGGATAGGTTAGCTGGGCTTTTATGCTGTTTAGGTCTTCACAAGCATCATTGGTGTGTTTGGTCTACAGTCATCAGGAAATCTAAAACATATGGTGCCATGTTACCTCTGACCAAGTGACATCATGTTACAGTGGAAGACATTATAGGAAAATTATAAACTTTTTGTTTTTGTTTTTTAGCACCAGATGATGATAGCAAAATTTAACCGTCCGATCTTCTTGACCAGACATCTGTGCATGTTATAATTTTGATTTCTATAAATTGTCCTCTCCTTTCCGGGGTGCTACCATGTGTTGAAGACAGGGCTCTGTCTAGTAACAATTTTTGAAATTGTCTTATAATTTGTAATTTTAGCCATGCTTGCAGCTTTGTCAAGAATGAAGTAGCTTAACAACTATTTGAAGGATTGCAGTGACATTTTGTACAGGGGTTCATGGCTTTCAGACGGTCAGAAATTCATTTGGTCCTCCATGACATCGCTGAAAGATAAATTCAATAGTTACAAACAAATCAGCAACTAAATTTGTAACACTTTCAGTCAATATTAACACATGATGTGCATTGATCAGTTTTACTGTGTTAATTTTGGAGGGAAAGGGCACAGCTCCTATAACACATGATTCATTTACAACAGTGGTGAAAGTGATGAAGTAAATATAAATAATGATAATAATAAAGTAATCAAGTGCTGTACTTAAGTACAATTTTGAGGTCTTTAAGTACAATTTTGAGGTACTTGGACTTTGTTCTAATGCGTAATTAAGACATTCACATAAACATGCACGTGAGTATCAGTTACTGCCAGCAGCTGCTCAGTTTAGGCCAAAGAGAAATTTGATCAATAATGCACAATAAACAAAACAACAAAATTTCAGTCGGCACAAATTTTTATTCTGTAATACATCCAGGGAGAGGGTGGATACGCTTTTCCTGGAATGGGCAGTCTTCCAAGAAATTCATTCGACCTCGTACAGGGAGAGAAGAATGGCCGAAAGCAGGCTGGGAAACACAAAAAATGTTCAAAATGTGAGCATCTCCAGACACACACAAGAATCACAGAGTCAAATGCTTATTCAGACAATGATCGCAAAACATTCAAACTCCATGCCACCAGCAGTTGTACAGTTTCTTGATTTTTTTTGTTGAGAGTATTCCACTGCCAAAAACAGACCATGTGACTTGCACCAGAGGAGACCAGGTCTTCAGCTGAGTCCAGCCTGTCGCTGCTGGAGAGAACTGGAAGGTGTAAAGAAAGAGGAAACAGTGTTAAAGTTAATACACTGAAGAGCGTAAATACACATTAAAAGTCAGTGTTTCTCAAACACTGCCATGAGATTGAGATCACAGAAGTGAGAGTACACATCGACTACGACATTGGCATGATTTCTTTGTTTTGGATCTGTACTCGGTAAGTAGAGAAGTTAAATAATGACCATGGACTTCAGAGGTAACTCTCGTCTTAAACTTGTGGGTATTTTCAGATGCATCAAGTAAACCATGTTGCAGTTGTAACCATTTGATTGGCAGTTTCTGAGGATCACAAGTTACTGGACAAGTTTCTATGAACTTAATTCAATGATCGGCATCGGGAGCAATTAGGGGTTCAGTATCTTGCTCAAAGACAAAGGAGGAGCCAAAAGGGGGGGGGATTGAACCTCAGACCTTCTGATAAGTGGACGAACTCTTTACTGCTGAGCCACAGCCGAACATGTACTCTGTTTACATATTTACAGAAATGCTGAAGAGAGCTTTTCTGGGTTATTGTTGGTGGGATATGTTATTTTCACTCCACTATTCTTTAAATAATATTTCCGTGAAGCCTATGAGCATATGTACAGTTTCCAGTTTATCATGTACACCGATCATGTACATAAAACACAACCATTGACTACATTCATGAGAGGTCACATTAAACAAAGTGTAGGAAGATGATAAAAAGAATACATTCTGATGCAAACGGAAAGAACGGAAAGAAGTTTTATACATCAAGAGAAGGAGAAAAGAGGAGCCAATGGGAAAGTCGCAAAGGTCAACTGCTCGTCTGCAACAGGGACCAGCGACCGGAGGTGAGGGAGGCAAGATTAGAGGGGCGAAGCAGCGGTGAGGTTCGCTTGTAGGTGACATCCACACCTGTCATGTCACACACCACAGGCAGTCAAGAGGTCACAAGACAGACAGGGAGGGAGGCGCTGACATCTACACCTGTCATACCTGCACCTTAAGAGGTCACTGCTAAGAGTTTGAGACAGAGGGTGAGAGTGCATGCAGAAGAGAGGGAGCAACAGAGCGTGGGGTGGGGGGTGGTGGCAGAGGGTCACATAGCATTAAGATGACATCTAAACCTGTCATGTCAAGCTCCTCGCAGCGTGAGCCGGTCACCAGACAAAGACAGTGGTAGATGGAAGAAGCTGAAAGCCGTGAGGTGACATTTCCAGCTGTCATGTCTGCACTTGAACTAGGGTCAAGAGATCGATGTGTTAACCTGAGAGAGGGAGCCATGGATGGGGGGAGGCAGAGACAACAGCTGTGAGTCACACAGACGGAAAAACTCAAGTGAATAACAAGAGTTAGTGTTGTGACAGATGTAAAAATGAACGTAAAAAAGGGGACGTAATTCAGACCTGAAAATCAGCATCAGCATCTGATCCAAAGCTGCAGTAGTAGCCAGGTTTAAGGCCATTTCAGGCTCTTTTCTTGCACCATGTTACTGGAAACTTGGGCTCAGGATGGTGACAACACAGCAAAATCTGTGAGCTGCAGTCTGTATAACTGACTGGGTGAATCGCACAGCTGGAAAGGAAGATTGAAACGTATACAACACTGGAGCAGCTACTCTAAGAGGGTGCTGAAAAGAGACAGGGTAGACAGGATTGTTTTTTCTGTAAGTCCATGGCAAGGATTTACTGACATGTGTCCTAACGCCACTGGACCAGCTGCTGAGGCTCCCAAACCAGCATTCCCAATATCCAGTCTTCCATTCATCTCTAAGACACTGGATAAGATAATTCCGTTCTCTGTACTCTGTTTTTAGCTTTTTTATTTTCCATCATTCTCTTTATTTTCATGCTTATTTTTATCTTATTTGTACTATTTTCCATGCCATTTTCCATTAACGTTCCATCCCTGTTTTATGTTCATTTCATCTTTTTTTTGTGAAGCCCTTCTTTTTTGTAAAAACATTTTGAGCTGCGACTCTTGTATGAAAGTTGCTCTTCAGATGAAGTTCATCATTATTAATATTGTTATTTGTCTATCTATCTGTGTACGAGTCCTGACATTTTTGTCACGTCAGCTTACATCAACTAATTCCCATCTCATAGCTGTAGGCTTAATTCAGCATTTAGGAAACATAACTCATAAATACTTTTGTCAAGGTGATAAAGATACCTTTGTTTTCCACATGTTTTCAGCAGAGATTTAACTGTCAGTGTTCAATGTGGCTCCCTTCCAGTATAACCAGGCACGCTGTGAGGTGGTGAACTGTAGCTGGGGAGGCGCAATGACGTCCATTAGTTTCACTGTTGTAGCTTGTAATGCTGAAGGGATGTTAAGTTGTTATAGAAAATAACTTCATACACAAACCCAGATTACCAGGTTCCTTCTGAAGGAAAGCTTTATTAGTACTAAATATAAAGGCAGTAACCACTAACTGAGCAGATTAACCACTGACATACACACAACTTCAAACTACTACACATACAAGTAAATGAACATGAATGTGACCATGAATAAATACAAAGAATACAGCGATGAACAATGAATAAATTCATGATTGAATGGCTGAATTTGTGAATGCAGCAACAAATTCATCTTTTTTTTTTTTTTTACATTACTGCATGAGTAATTACTCCTTTGTGTACTCTTACTACAAGTTTAATATACTTCAGTAACATTCCCAATGCAGGAATTTTGCTGGTGACAGCATTTCTTCTCCAATGCAATATTGGGGCTCTTCTCAAAGTAAAGATTAGAAATGCTTAGTGCTGTCAGTCGATTAAAATATTTAATTGCGATTAATCGCATTAAATGTCATAGTTAACTCGCGATTAATCGCAAATTAATTGCACATTTTTATTTATTCTAAATGTCCCATTAATTAGCATTTTAATACTCTTATCAACATGGAAAAGTGGATCAGCTTGCTTTGTGCAAATGTTTTTTATTGAAAACAATGTGTAGTGTCATATTTCACACTAACATTCTCACCTTGAGCAGTCATTCACATTTGAATGAATCAAATCTCACACAGTTTAACACAGTCAATAAACAGATGACAAAAAAAATAAATACTTGGTTGCAAAAAAGCCCCTTCAACAACCCTTTCTAAGGGATCAAAACAGGGTGATACAAGATAAAGTTACAGTGCACATCATTGTAAACTAGGACTCAGCCTGTAGTGCAGTTAAACCATGGCTGAAACTTTCCTTTAAGTTTCCTCTGAACATACAAGCAGTCAGACTATGATGTTCTTCTGTTTATTCACCAGAGGCTTTTCAACGCAGCCTCTTATTTCTCTCCAGAAAAAAATGAACATTACTTGGCTATGGCTGCAGTCAGCTTGTTTTTAGTTGCGGTATCCATACGCCTCTGTCCAAACTCTGGTCTTGTCAGTCGACCCATCTGGCAACTTTTTGAAACTAAACTTTCTATTCAGAATCTTGTTCGCATCCATTTCGGCGTTTCGCGCTTAACATCCGTCTACACTTTCACAGCTAGCGAGCAGGCGAGACCAAAACATGCGTGGGGCGTGCCTATTGTTTTGTTTCCGGTTTACAATCGGATCCTGTAGTTTTTGTAACGTTACTAGCAGTGGCCACAGCTTCTTAAAAACTACAAGTTCACTAGGTCACAAAGAACGTTAATCGCGCGATTAAAAAATGGCGCCGTTAAAATTGATTTGCGTTAACGCCTTAACGCGATATTTTTGACAGCACTAGATATGCTTCCTCCCGCTGGTGACGCCAAAGGTTAGGGAACGATTCAGACTCATTGTGGACGTAATTCTAGACTGTGTGCAGCTCCGTGCACAGAAGAAGTTCAATAACTTGTGTATTCAGTTGCACTGAGGATGTGTTTAAAACTGTCCCTCTCTCAGATAAAGACCTCTTGTTTAAGGGTTTAAGACACAGAGAGAGACAGACAGGAGACACAGCGAAGGCGTCAACCACTGAGACATGACCATGGCCTGTGACAATGCCATTTTTCACATGTACTGTATCAGCACTCCTTCCCAGCTTACAGAAGTACACAGGAAGTCCATGTTTGAGTCAGACAATAAATAACTGTGTTCGCTCATTGAGGCAATACATCTGATGTTCAGGCGTCCACCAAAAAGTCCTCTCAGTTTCCACATGTGATATTCCAGGAGTAACCATTCCGGATTTAGTTGAACTGCTTGGAAAGAAGGAGCATCGTGTGCAAGAAGCCGAGCGTCTTTCAAAGCAGGGCAGTCGATCTGGGTTCTGTAGATCCAACGGTCTGTTTGCACACCGTGACCTGTTCAGGTTGTGCTGGAAACTTTCACAACAAGCATTTACTGGACAGTTTTTACCCGGATGAACACAGGCAGTGCAGATCTTTAAACGTTAGCTCACTTTAGACTCAGACTCATTACACATTACTCCCCTTCGCCCACTGAAATTAATCTTTGTCAAGTCTCGGCCCTGCATCGCATTTCAGAAGAAAATACGTCACGTTAAAGAGCGAATGCTGCTTCGCTCTGACTTTCTCCCAGAGCCAGCGAACTATTGTCTCTGTTCCCGAGCCTCCACCTCCACCTCCACCTCCACCTCCACCTCCACCTCCACCATCGTCTGAACATCACATACGAACATGGCACATTCTGAACGTTCTGTCCAGTCCCAGAGCACCTTTGAAGGAATGATGTGTAGTTCGTTTAGAGTATGAGAGCGCAGTTGCAGAAGCTGTTTAAAAAGGTAATGTGTGTGTGTGTGTGTGTGTGTGTGTGTGTGTGTGTGTGTGTGTGTGTGTGTCGGTTGGGGGGTTGTGATCACAGTCTGTGATTTTTGTAAGACATTGAGATTCAGTGCTCTTCTAATATTATGTTTTGTTACATTACAGGCTATTTTGTCCTCTTTCCTCATCATCCTGCTTGTCTGTCTTTGTCCTCTCTTCCTCTCTCCCCTGCCACCACTCTTCCCCATCTCTCTCTCTGTCTCATCTTTTCCCCCCAATCCTCATCCTCCCCCTCGGTCTCTTCATCTCTCCAAGGCTCCTGCCAGCATCCTCTCTGTGGGAGTACTACTCCTTCACGCTGGCCCCCTTCATTACTCTGAACAGTTTGATCAATTATTCTATTATTACTTTCATCTCTTTCTTTCTTTCTTTCTTTCTTTCTTTCTTTCTTTCTTTCTTTCTTTCTTTCTTTGTGTAAATGTCTGTCTTTCACCTTTCAGAGGCCTTGGTGGAGTCCTATCCCTGGGACTGCTACGTCTTCGCCCTGGCGGTTTTTGTGACGCTGACCAATCAGATTCATAAGTGGAGCCACTCCTATTTCGGCCTCCCACGCTGGGTCACGCTGCTCCAGGACTGGCATCTGGTGTTGCCACGGAAACACCACCGCATCCACCATGTCTCGCCGCATGAGACATACTACTGTATTACTACAGGTAAGAACTGTTATCATCATCATCATCATCAGTGAGTGACATGTCTGCCACTTTTCAGATAAATATATGGGTTTAAATACAGAGCTGTTATTGTATTACGGTAGTCATCAGTGTCAAGTCAAACACAATTACATAAATAGAAGGCAAAGTATAAATTAAAAGTAATTCATAGAGATAAATGAATTGGGAAATAATCCCTAAAGGTGATGACTGGAGTTCTACCTTTTGAGCTACCTTAAGCTCCAACTTGCAGAAGCGTGTGCTTATTCACAGTCTGCATGATCATGAACAAGACTCTGGGTAATTTAGCCTTTTTAGCTCAGTGGGGAGAAGGAGAGGGATGAGATGCAGCAGAGGTCGCGGCTGGACTCGGACCAGGGATCTGCACTGACGTTATTTATATGACATGGTCCGAGTCTTAAACCAGCAGGACGCCCCATGACCAAGACTTTTTGGGGTGAACATGAACTCATTGTCAAATACAAATTACTCTTTGAATGTACCAAAGTAATCATTTTGATAAAAAAGTAACATAAATTAGGCTAAGCAATGAATAAATAATATTACAACCAATAGGCAGGTGGGAGCTCACTTGAGGTGGGGTCAGCAATTGTGTCAAACTGTGATGGTTGGTGCCCCTGGGCCCCCCTTGGCAGCGCCCCTGGCCATACTAAATTATTAATCACATCGCTAACCTCTATGTTGGCTGGAACTGCCTCTCTTTGGTGAGGCGTCTGATGTCAGATGGTGGTGATGACGATGATGCTACCTGCAGCTGGTTTTCCAGGTTTTGGGTCAGTCGGTCCGGAGCAGAGCTGAGTCTCAGCGAGCGTCAGGTTAGAAAAGAGCTGCTCACGGTTCAAGGTTGCTTTGTAGCACAGTGATTTCAAGTTGTAGGTTGTTAGGCACGCAAGCTGATTCTGAATCAGACTCAGAAAAGCTTTATTGCCAAGTATGATTTTACACATACGAGGAATTTGCTTTGGTGAGGTTGGTGCATGACAGATGTATTAAAAAGAAGTTATTAAAAAAGTAAAAAATGTAACAATAAGTAAAAAATGTAACAATATAAATACACATACACGTCTGTTTTTTTTTTGTTTTTTTTTTACAGAAGCACAGTCTGTTTTTTCCACATTAAACGGTGTAACAAATATGTTCAGTATCTTTACTTTTTCTGTCCTGAAACCTCTCACCAAAGGCCAGATGTCATAGCAGACCAGGCAAACTGACACTTGGAACAGTTGTACTTTGCTGTGCAGTTTCAGCACTTCAGCACTCCATCATAATTCTCCCTCTGACTGAGGTTTCAGCTTCTAAGGTATCAGCTCAGTCAGCTCAAATCCTGCCTGCATAACGCTGCGTCTGTCACAGTGTGGTCTTATGAAAGGTGCTTGTTGGGCACTCAAACTCCAAGCGTTGACTGTAAACGAAGGCGTTCGTCTTTGCAGCTCATCCAGTTTAGCGAGTTTGCGGTTGCAATGACGCTTGACGTTGGTCTTTGTCATCACTACGACCACGTCCCCACAAAGTGTCCTCAACTAAAAATTAATCATTTGTCCATCTCATTTGGAAAACGTGACACTCCACATCTACTTCGGTTGTGTTGACAGGCGCCGTGAGGCGTTGACACGATAGCAACCATATGTGTGCGCTCCGTTCAGGGACCGTTCGGAAGAAGGCGTTACCTGGAGAGTCCACCGGGCACAGCTGTGCTGTCGCTTTCTCTGCTGCAAACCCCGCTGGCAGCGTTTCAGAAGGGGATCATCGCCCGCCTGGTTTTGTTGACTTGCCCAGATTTTGCTGATTTGATCATTTTTCTTTGACATTTGTGCTTCTACCAGGGATAAGTGGGCTACATAGTAAAATGTTTTGTTCTTTTTTTGTCTGTTTGAATTGTTTTTATTGTTCATACAATGGTTAGTCTGCTACTTTGTTATTTTCTTTATCGGTGAACAAAAGTAATTGCTTTTTGTATTTATGAGGCCGGTTACGTGGCCTACCCCTGGTCTACAACCGTGTCCATCATCAGTGCTGTTGGTGTAAGAGCAGAAATCTCTATAAGGGTGTATAGACCCCCCCCAAAAAAGAAACAGGAAACCAACATTCCTCCTTTCATTTTAGATTCAACTATTCAACATATGTGCGTAACGTTACTTTTAAACAGTGTCAGGTGATAAACAGAGTGTACATTTTGGGCGGCCATTTTAGATGGCCACAGTCGAAGCTGATGATTTCAGAATAATTTCACGAACAAGTCTCAATAGACTGGGACAAAATGGCGGCTGTGTTTGTCTGTCTGTCTGTCTGTCTGTCTGTCTGTCTGTCTGTCTGTCTGTCTGGCAGTTTCTTATAAATAACTAAAAGAAAATGTTGTGTTTGCGTGCGCGTGTCTTCAGAGACACGAAGCCTCTGTAACAGATCCACATTCAGTATTCTGTGTGCACCTGGGTGAGAGCGAGAGAGGGAAGGAGAGAAAAGAGGGATGGATACACAAGGGGGATTCAGCTTGTACGTCACCCTGCGCCCCTGCGGACGACAGATGTGTGTGTGAGTCAAGTCGAGGGGGTTGGCACACGGAAAGTGTGTGTTTTTGTATGCACACACTCGTATGTATCTGCATACTCGAGCATCTGTGTGTACTGCGTGTCTTTTTGACCTCTTTGGTTTCTAACCTGTGTGTGTGTGTGTGTGTGTGTGGGAGGTGGGTTTGTGGCGGCTGGGGGCCTACAGGGGACAGTGACGGCCCCCTGCTCCCCCAGCCTGGTTGCCTGGGCCGAGCTAGGATTCCACTGGGGCCCGCCTAGCTGCCTTTGTGTTCGCCACCGGCTGACAATCCCTATGTATATTTAATGCTAACCGGCTGTCTGTTCTAACAAATAGGACTTCACAGGCAGAATGGGGGTGGAGGACAGGGGAGGGAGGGGTGAGAGCGGGAGGGTGAGGAGAGGGTGGTAAGGAAGCAGGGATTTGGAGGAAAAAAAGGAGGAGTATGCAGCGAGATGGAGGGAAAGAGAGTGAAATCAAACAAAACCACTGGCCGCTGTACCGTCTTCCTGCAGAGGGAAGGTCACTGGAGGGACACACACACACACACACACACACACACACACACACACACACACACACACACACACACACACACACACGCGCGCACACGCAGCAGTAGCATGGACCTTATGCAAACACGTCATGGCTGGTGGTGTGTGAGCATCAGACAAGGGTAGCCTAAGTACACACAGCCCATGTGGACGTCTCTGTTTGCCTCTTGCTCGAGTGTGTGCTCGTCTGTGTGTGCGCACTGACTTTTTTTATTCCTGCCTTTGTGTGCCCGTATTTCTGACTGTGTGGGAGCTTAAAAAGTAAAACTGCATTTTTGCAGGCACTTGAATCTACATGCAGATGTACGGATTGTGTGTGTGTGTCTTTAGCAATAACAAAAGGCCTTTAAATGTCAGGAAAGCAGCGACACTCAAACATGTGTGCAGCGTGCTCAGCATACATGTGTGTGTATTGGAGCAGTATCTATGCACAGAGACTCTTTTCCAGTCATGCATGTATGCATTTGTACATGTGAATGTACTTTTGCCTGCAGCTGTTTATACATTAATGTACAATGTATTTATCTCAAACATAAAGTACATTCAGGCTATTCAAATGTAGTAAACTGTCACAGAATGAAGAATCTGTAAATGTGTATGTGTGAGTGAGTGCACGTGTGTTTTTCTGTGTACTAGTACAGACTGAGGGCGTCTCCTGGGAGAATCCCCCCGCCCCTCCACCCCTCAAAATCTAGTTTGAATATGATGACGAGGGTGAAACAGGAGGGTGAAGCTGATAAAGGACTGAGGATCAGGGTGCAGATGGGAAGAGGACGGTAGAAAGAGGAGGATGTTTGGACAGAAGAGGGAAAAAATCAGAGTCTGGGATGTTTGGAGGGGAAAGGATGGTTGGAAACAGGTCAGTATCAGCCAGTATTCGCCCTGTGGGTGCGGGGAGAGCAGTGGGCGGGACCACAAACAAAGCAAATATCGAAATAGAGTCGCAGAGTCCCCTCAGGGTTTCACGACTATGGACTGATCTGTCTGAAACACTTGTACATCAGTTCGTTCCATAACTGTTGTCCAGTGTGAGCAGGACAGCGGCAATAAAACATGAGTCTTACAAGAATAACATGACACTAATGCATCATGGTTTTAAAGTGCTGACACTCTGGAATGCACTGAACTAAATACAACACTTCCAGACAGTAAAACTTCCTGAGTCAGATCACGTTTGTTCCCTTCGATTCTTACTTTGCTTTTTTACTTCCTCTCTAATCCTCTCCTCCTTTCTCCTCCTTCCATTGCTCTTCTTCCACACCCTCCGCTCCATTTTCTGTCTCTTTTTACATGTTTCCTGACATCCAAGGTTGGTGTAACTACCCGCTGGACCAGCTGGGCTTTTGGAGATGGATGGAGCAGTTAATCCAGCGATTTACAGGGCAGAAACCGCGATCGGATGACCTGGCGTGGGCCAAGAAGACCGACAGATAAACACACAAACACAGACGGATGGACAGATGGGCTTGCAGATGCAAACGCACAATGAATTGGGAAACACACACACACAGACACACACACACACACAAATTTACTCATGTCTCTGTGCTTCTTGCTTTTTTGCTAAACAGCAAGCATTCAAAGAAAAAATCAAAGATGGTGTGAGTGATTTCTGTCTGGTAACACTGTAACAGCCAATCAGCTCGTCGTCCTGTCGGATCAGTGGAGTGTGGCGGTGTGCAGGTGTGTCGGTGTAGACAGTTTCTGGAGGTTGGGCTCTCCAGGAGTGACACCACGCTGCCACACACACACACATATGCCTACACACGACACAAACCGCTGTCTTTTCTGATTCCTTTGTGTCTGTTAGTGTTGATTTTGACTTTTCAGATGCCCTTCTGGAAATCTCAGCACACTCTTTGACTTCTCATGTCTGTTCTTACACAGGAAGGTAAAAATGTGACCGCGCTCTTCAGAATAAAGGTGCAGACAGTTATAGCTCCCCTCTTTTGTGCCTGTGCTTCAGATGAGGTGACGGTTACAAAACTTTGGAGGAGAAACATGCAGAAAAAATAAAAGACAGATTGATGAAATACATTCTGTAGCTTCCAGAATAACTTTTAAACATGTCCGTTGTCAAGATGCAGATGCATACTTACGCTAAAACAGTTTAAACCACGCAGCTTCAGTAGCTCCTGACAGATTTTCTCATCATCCTGTTTCTGCTTTGAGAAATTGTGGAACTTCTCTTGTGCAGACTTTTTTTTATAGCTTTAGGAATAAATTCTATATGTACAAACACTTCTAAATGAATTTCTTTATTGCATAAAATATAGGAATGCATTTTGGGAAACACGCTTACTTGCTTGAGTTAGATGAAAAGATCAAAACCACTTTCCAGATGATAAATGTGGAGCAAAAGCCAGTTAGCTTAGCGTAAAGGCTAGAAACATGCCGAGCTAAGGCCTCTGCTGGGGTAACTAATTATCAGGGTACAGACATTTGAGTAACATCAGTCCTCTCACCAAACTCAATCTCCAGATTGTCGGATAAAACACAAAGACTAAGATGGAGTTTGGATGGCAGATTGACATTTATATAAAACCGTGATTCCACAAAAAGCTGGCTAAAATGTACATACAAACAGAATGCAATCATTTGCAAAGAACAGTGTTAATGTCCTTTATTTAATCATGTTTCACAGAGCGCTGACCCTCGCTCCATCCTGAACGTCCGAGCCGTTACATTTGGAAAAATCAGTGAAGCTGATGAGGAAAACCGTTCCGTATGTCTTTGTACTGTTTTTAATTACATGTCAAACATGATAAACAAATCATCACATTCTGTTTTATTGACGTTTTGCACAGTATTCTACCTTTTTTGGAATCAGGTTTGTACAAACATGAGACTCTTTCCTACATTTTAACAAAAAGCCCTTGGTGCTCTCTCCTTACTGTCCTGCCGTGCCTGCAGACAGACGTTCATCCAGCAGAAATGCCGTTTCTTGGACGATTAAGGCTGGCGCCGTGAAATGAGTTCTAAGTATATATTTAGCATTAGCTTTTCACCACCACAACTGGGCGGCTCAGGACAGGAAACCTGGTTGGTTTTTATCTCCAAGTCCTGCTTCTTGTCACTGGCAATTTGTATTCAGCTCAGAACAGTCAGATCATTACCTAAAGCACCTCTGAATGATTTCATTTTTTACTGTAATGATTGAGGAAAGCTCGAAAATCCTCTGCACCACAAATAGACATTTGCAGTCTTTCGTAAGCAGTTCTTCAAATTATTTCAGAAATCTTGATTCATTGCTGCATTCACATCCTAAATCCTCCAGTAGAAAAAAAATGTTGTCAACAGTTCTGCAAGATGCTCATTGGTGCCGCTGTCTGCCCGACGGTGCTGCTTATTTGACTGCAAGTGCAAACACAAAACGATGTGTCACTGAGGAAATGAGCTTGTGTCAGCTGAAAGAAAGAGGGAAAAACTTTATTGCACTGAAGAGAAAATGAATGATTTTTCAGCAAAACCTGCTAATGAAGTTGCTTATAGAAGGCAAATAATGTCTCCTGTATCTGTAATTTTTGTTTCTTATGGTGACACACGCACTTTAGTTACTAAAGATAGAGCTGCTTAAACGTAGTTTAAACTCCAGGATGGAAATCCTTTCGGTCCCTGAAGGTCAGTGATAACAGCACTTTATTATTTTACTGAGTAAATGTCTGAAAATGTATCCTGCAAGTACCAGTTCAGTCATGATCACACACACACACACACACACACACACACACACACACACACACACACACACACACACACACACACACACACACACACACACATCTCAGCTGCATGCACGCACACACGACAGATCTTTTGAATGCAGTCGAACACAGACAAACACACATGCTCTTTCTCACGTTGTATTCTGTTGTTTTCTCTGGCTTTATAGTTTTCTATTTTTTTATCAATGGATCAAGCCTTGTATAGTTCAATTTTTACGTTCCATTTTGCAGCTCGATGCTTGCTGCTCGTCTTGCCTTAATGTTTTTATCTGCGCTTTGATTTAAATAAAGGTTACTTAACTCCAAATACTCGCTTGTTATGGTCGTCTTTCTTATGAAAAACATGTCTGAAGATGTCTCACTGATCTTTAATGCTGTTTTAAAGACGTCCATCGACGTCTAACGTCAGTGCAGAAGTTACAGAGCTGTAGATCTACGAATGTGCAGAGAAAATGAGGACACGAGTGACAGATGTGCAGTTTCCATTCATCTTAAAGCATGTTGTTCTGTCAGGCTTAATGCTTTGTCCAGCTCAAAAGTTTAATTTGAGGGAAATGCAACACACTGTAGTTAAGAGCCAGTGCTGAAGTAGCAGTGCCCTCTAGTGTAAGGCTGAAGGTTTCCACTCAGGCTATCATGGATGGATCCATCCGTGATAAGTGAAATGATGGATGGTTATTTGTTGACTTTCTACTCTGTAAATGATTTTAAACGGGTTCAGCGTCCACACTTCTGCCCTCTCAGTGAGTTAACTGCATTGTGTTGTCTCTGCCTTGCACTGGATGATGACAATAAAGTTGAATCTAATCTAAAGTTAACTGAACTTGAAACTTAAGATGGTAAACTCACACTTAGATTTGCTTCTTTCCATTTTCTCAGTTTGAAGAGTCAATTCTGCGTTTGACATGAAGGACTCACAGCTGCTTCTGCTCCTGGCGGACGTGTTTTAGCAGGATTAGCTGCAAGGACACACAGTTTCCAATATTCACGTATTTTTTCAGACTATTAAAAAAAAGGTTTCAGGAGGGTTTTACCTCACAAACAATGCATGCTGGGAAGTCTGCTCATATGCTGATGTTACAGGTACCGGCTGGCACCAAGTAGACAAATGGTGTTTAGCCTCACGCAGCAGAACAGTAAACTTATTTGTCTCGCATATTTCAATATGTTCATTTATGTTTTTGCAATCTGTGTTTTTCATGTGAAACATTTGTCAAACAAAAACAGCCTGCAGGTTCACACGTCTCTCTCATCATTTCACCTCCTCGTTCCCAGTCTGAGGGCTGTTCGCTGTGTTGCCCTCTGCAGGGGTCACTGGCTGAGCCCAGGTTGAGTTGGGATGTGGAAAAGCTGCTCTGCATATGCCCCTGCTTCAAACACCAGAAGCATGTAACATCCGCTCTCTGGGCGACGTTCACCAGCGATGGCTGGGGCCTTGGTGGGGGGGGGGGGTTGAGCAGTCGTTTGTGATGTCATTGTCATGTGTGCCTCTTGGTTGAGGGCTAACTTTTTGACCATCTCTGTCAGCTCTGATAAATCTGAGGCATGTTTAATTCTTTCTGATTTCACATTTGCGCTACATTCAGCTGTGACATGCGCCTGAGCATATGCTTTCTTCGACTTGTGTTGAGAACATTTTAGTCTCCACTTGCAGCTCTCTGGATCTTAAGAGCCTGGGCTTCATCGGTGAGTTTCTTGCATATACCTCCTCATCACTGAGTGCTCTTAGAAACTGCCGGGTGAGTTTACTGTCACAGTCAGGAAAGGGCCTGCTCCCCTTTGGCTTTCTTCCACATCTCGAGTCAAGCTGGAATTGTTAAATGTGCCATAGGATAGTAAACACAACAGTATCAGCTAGAAACTCATTCAAGCTACTGCCTTACATGTACATGTAAGCTAGGGTTTGGATGAATTGCACTTCATTGAGCATCCAGCCATTTTCTATACCCGACTATCCCTTTTCGGGGTTGCGAGGGGGCTGGAGCCTATCCCAGCTGTCAACGGGTGAGAGGCGGGGTACACCCTGAACCGGTTTCCATTCATTTAAAGTCAGCTAAGTAATTTAGAAACCTCCTCTGGGAATTGAATCATGTCAGGTTGAACCAAAGGTGGACCAAACTTCAGCCTGATATTGCAGCCTTGGAGCCACGACACTGACCAGGCTCAATTTAATACAGTATAAATCATTAGTAACACAATCACTGGTCAAACATGATTGAAGAAATACATTTAGGATAACTGACCTGGTGTGATATCTGGCAAAATGTTGCCATTGTTGGACAATTTCAGTTTTAGCATTAGGTACTCATCAATTATTCAGCCACTGTGAGTTCTGCAGTTATTATAACAGTCGCTATGTTTTGACTGTGTTTCGATGTTTCAGTTCCAGTCCACCCAGTTAGAGTTGCAATGTGGAGATCTCTAAGCTTTTTGCACATTCGAAACATTTGACTTGGTGTTTTGTGGTTGTTAAATTGTTGGAATTAGTTATTAGAAGCAACCGAACACAAGCAGATCACACAAACACAGAGACGGTGTCCGTCCTACCTGAGTGTGAGCGTGTGCACGTGCACGCACTCACACACACACACCAGGGGATGTGACATGTTGCAGAACTCTGGCTGATCTCACACATCTTCATATAGCTCACAGTAAGAGCTCCTTTGTCATTCCCACATTACTGCCATCACTTCCACTGTTACACCCAGCGCTAACAAGGCACACATGCAGTTAGCCTTCCTCTCGAACACACACACACACACACACACACACACACACACACACACACACACACACACACACACACACACACACACACACACACTTCCTCTCTGCATGGTGGTGACATATTGGATCTCACTGTGCTGATGTGCTTGGCTGATCAGTGTCTCATGCTGGTAGCTATTAAAGTTTCTATCAGACATACTGAGACTTGATGGCAACACTTGCAGCAGTTAGATGCAGAGACACGAATGTGCTGCTTTTAAGTTGATAACTCATTATTCTATAAAAGTTAAAGTTAGTTTTTCTTTGTACAGCAGTGCATAATGATCATGCATGTCATTAAAATGTCCATCTCACTTGCCAGAGAAATTCTACTTTTCATGAATTTGTGTGTGTGTGTGTGTGTGTGTGTGTGTGTGTGTGTGTGTTAGGCATCAGTCACATATTAAAATTGTCACTGTAGAACACAGCTTGTATTGATTATATGGTATATATTCTCTGTCCGTGATCATTTGTGAAGGAATACAAGGAAGATCTTCTTTTTGTTTCTCTGTAGATTTCCAGATTTCTTTTGATCGGCTAAATCATGATCCGCTTCACTCTGAGGTACTGAAAACTGCCATTGATGAGAAATTGAATGAAAGCTTTCTGTCCTCTGAATGACTACAGAACAGGTTGTTTTTGCACTCTATATCAGTGATTTAGTTGTTTAAATTAAGAGTATGTTAAATATTGAACATTGCTGGTGTAGCAAATAGCAACTGAAGATAAATAAAGATACAATTCTCATTTTGTCATATTTGGAGAGTTACAAATGCTGTATCTAGGTTTTTGTAGCAAACCCACCTGGTAGGCATTTTAGGACTATTCTAAATAATATTAAGCTGCGTGACAATCGTGATTAAAATATGTACACACAACTCTAAATTGTGATTCGCTACAGAGATCTGTGGTTGTAGATGACTGAAAAGTGTAGAGCAGAAACAGAGCGTATTGTTTTGGGGTAGATAGGCCAAAAGGTGACATGCTGTAACTGTGGAACAGGTTCATTATCATGCCTGACAAAAGAATTACTGAACAAATATTTCTCAATTAACTGTCACTGGGCAAGGGACCTCACAGAGTCACTTATCAAATTTGGTTTACCTTATTTAGAACACATCCAGATGAAATATTAAGCAAATCAAAAGTGAGATCATATTGTGTTATAAAGCACACCTACCGTCCCGAGGAATGCGTCACCCTCAGCTTCATCAGGGCTCAGAGATCTGCCTGTGCTCAGCTAAGATCTGCCCCTGTGCCTTTCCATGTGGAAATGATTGGTGCCAAAGGACAGAAAGTGTCGCCTGTGTTATTTGGATGAGGTTATGAAGAACTGCTTTTATATTCTTTCTATCATGATCTTCAAGTTAAGCTTTTCCTGAAATGTCTGGACACAGATTCCAGATACCATCTACACTTTTGTCTTCAACAACGTAGCATCTCATCTATCTTTAGATATGTGAAGGACACAAATTAGACTTGTTTGCACTGTGGGCATTCGATCTGCCATCACTGCCTTAACTTTACAAATCAAACACACTGTGCTGTGTTACCCATCAGGTCTGTAGACACTGGCTAATTTAATACTCTGCCCTCCTCCATATGTGAGCTGGACTCCTTGGCTAAGTCCAAAAAACATAGAAAACCCTCGTCTTCATATGCCCCCAAACCAAAATGGAGTCATTTCTGGAGAGGTGCAGCCCAGCTCATCCCAGTCGGGTTCATCAGGATTCAACGTGAAGTCGAAGAGTAAAAGTAAGAGTGCCTCGCCTCCACACTGATGACATCTGCAAGTGTGGCTGCAGGTGACATTTGTCAGTCAAGGTGTGAGAATGCCACAGTGAGTCTTGTTACACACTGAGGTGTGCTCACACCCTTTGCAGTAGCTCGCTGTGTGTGTGTGTGTGTGTGTGTGTGTGTGTGTGTGTGTTGCAGTTTTTACATTGTGTGGATGCATAAAGTATATGCATCTTTATGTATGAAGTCTGTGTGTGTGTGTGTGTGTGTGTGTGTGTGTGTGTGTGTGTGTGTGTGTGTGTGTGTGTGTGAGAGAGAGAGAGAGGGACTCATCTGTAGGTGTTTGTACAAGTGAGAAATCCAATTATGAGACCTGACAGACAAGTACTGAGGAATTAGAGAGTTTGTCACTTTCAAAACACAACTTCAGTCACAATGAAAAACCTTTGAGCATAAAGAGCTCTTCCATAGCTTTGAATGCATCTGACTTAAAGCATAAGTCTGTTTTGTGTGTGTGTGTGTGTGTGTGTGTGTGTGTGTGTGTGTGTGTGTGTGTGTGTGTACTGGTAATAATTCTATCTTACTGGCCAAATTCAAGTCTCAAATCTTATTTATTTATTTCATTTAATGGAATTGTCAGAACGTCCTGGTCAAACAGTTCAGTCATTTCATTTGTAGAAAGGACTCCTTATGAACCAGCCATGAGAGTTATTCTGGAAGTTTGAGTCTAGTTTGACTTTACGTGACCTTGAATTACTAGTCCTTAATATGCCAGACATCATACAAAGGACAAAACACTGATCAGTGCAGTTCTCGCATTAGCCATTTGCCTTTGCCTGCCCACAGAGAGAGCAGTTTGCAACATGACTCTGCCACTTAATGTTCACACAGCTGTAATAATATTAACTGGATAAAATTGTGATAGCAGAATAAATAGATGCAGTTTATTTATGTATTAATGTATTTATTCATGTCATTTTTTGATCGGCCTTCCATTCAGTATTTCCAGTGTAACGGCCACCTCCAACCCAATTTGTTCTTAATAAAGACATTTCTTTTAAAACCAGTCACAAATATATTTTTAAAAAGGCTAAATAATTAAAATGACTGTTAGCACACTGTAGTGTTCAGTAAACAGTACTAAAAGAGGAGTAAATAGAACATTTGTTGGGGATTAATTCACATTTGGTGCTCAAGTGAGTATTTACAGAAGCAGGATGGTGTGTGTAGGATGAAGAATAATTAATAACACACTACTTTTAAACTTCATGTCTTGATTAAAGATTCCCTGAAGACATGTTTTACGATGTGTATAAAATACTCTGCTTTGAGTAATGATTTGCATCTAAAGTGGTTTTTCCACAAAATTTTATTTAAAATCTTAAAATCTCTAAAATGCTGTCTGCCACTTGTCTGTCATTGAAAATTCCAGAATCTATGAATATATCATTATTTTTGAATTTTTCACGTCTGTTGGACACAAGGTAACTCGTGCTTCACCGAGTCCGTTCTCAGTGTTTGTGCACCGAGGTTTCAAGACTCCACATCACACTTGTGTAAATTGAATATTGGATCAGAATTTCCTTAATTCATGCTTGTAGGCCGGCCCCCCAAAATTGGATTTTCAATGAGCACAAACTTTCGACTTTCACAAGCTGAATGTAAAAACAGCCTTCTGGTGTCCAACTGCATGAACATCGTTGTACACAGTGAAACCCAAACTCTTTAACTGTAGGAACAAGAGGAAAAACGTTCAGACTTCACAGCTCGTGTTGATGGAGGACAGATGTCTGGGCTCTAACAACAATTATTTTTTTCCAACTGACCCCAGCTGACACCCCACACCACACGCCATGAGCAGCTAACACATTACTCACTGCACTTGTTTCAAATTTCTGTGAAGTAGCAATCAAGAAATAAGGGAGAGATAAGAGAGAAAGAAGCATGTTCACTGAAGAGGGAAAGAGAAATTGTCAGAATTTTATATTGAGCACATCGCTTCACAAAAACAAGTAACTGCAGCAGGGGTTGGTGGAGAGGAGCACAAGAAAACAGAAGAACTGGATTTGTTCATTTTGTCTATAATGGAGCAGATAGAAATTCAGTATTATGCACTGAGAAAAGTGAATTTCAAACTGCACAGTGGAGGTGGTGATCATTTTTCTCCCCTTTGATTTTCATATGTATAAATAGATCGATCTACTCTCTGCTGTATGGGTGATGCACTTCCTCTGTGCCATAAACTGACCGCTCGTTTTCCTGTGAAAACAGACACGATTGCATAGTGAAAATAAGACTTAAGGGAACTAAAACCAGATAGTGTCATTATTCTACAGCCATGACACTGTACAATCAACATTTACATTTACTACACATAATGGCAAGTTAAGGCAAAAAAAAACAAAAAAAACAAAACTATTGCCAGTTTATAGTAAACATGTTTTTAATTAGACTTTTTAATGGACAAGATATTGTGTGAAATGTAGAATATTTTACCTATGAAATAAACATGAAACCGCTTTTAAAAATGAAAAAACCCAACCCAATAGTCATATGAAAACAAAAGAGTCAAAAAATCTTAAGTCAGACTTACTTAAAACTTACTTAGATACACTCTTGAGCATGAGTTGAACATTGAATGACTAAGAATGACTTTTCATTCCTGGAATGAAAGCTGAAAACTGCATTGCATATTTCAGATGAGTGCAAGAGTCATTTAACATTTCACTTTTCACTGTGGTCAGCTGCACATGCGCTCAGTGAAGAAAAATTTGCTGATGCTCTCTTAAAATCTACCTTTGATTGCTTTGCTGAGAGGAAATCAAACAAGAGTACCGCTCAAATACTGAACTACTCAAATGTAAATAAAGAAATAAATACATTTTTTTCCCCCAAATTAATTTTTCTATGGGATCAGAGACACACTGTACATACAAGGCATGTCGAAGAAAGAAGACCATAGCAGGAAAAACTGTTGTGATGCCACCTGGTGGTTGCATTCGAAGCACTAACACCACATGTGGCCAGTTAACCTGAACTATCTATGGGAGGTTTAATTGTCCTCCAATCTGTTTGTCAGATTGTCACAGTCAAGCTGAGAAATGTCTATTTTCATGGACCTCCATGTGTGCTCTCAAACTCATAAATCAGAGGGGAAAAACGGGTCTTTGTAACATGTATTGTCAGTCGTGAATACACCGCCTAACCTTTCTGTTGGTAAACACGTCATTTTGATGTAATGAGTTCTGTGCACTCTGTGTCACTCACTGCCCTGCAAAGTATTAGAGATGATATACTGACCTTTATCAGTGTGCCTTGTTGATAACCAGCTCAGTTACTTCACCACAAATGATAGAGAGAGCGTCTGACCCAGAAAGCTTTTTATGTTTACCAAATTCAAGAAGAGATATGTGCTATATGCAGTTTTAGTATGAAGGTTGATTTTGGGTTAACTTTTTTCAAGATAAAAAGTTCTTTGTAGCTTGTATGAGCACACTGCTTTCTGTCAAGCAAGATATGAAATGTTAATCAGTGAGTTTTGGAGTTACGAGTAGATTCTTACTTTTGAACAGAGCCAGGCACAGTGTGTCCCCCTGTTTCCAGTCTTTCTGCTATGCTAGGCTATTGGGCTGCTTGTAGTAGTTTCATGTTTTAGTGATATCAGACTTTTCATCTCACTAGTAACTGTCCACCTGAAAAAAAAAAAACAAAAAAAACAAAAACCCATGAATATTTCCTTAAATGTTCCTTTAAAGGTTCTCAAACAGCGTGGAATGTCTTTAGACACACAGAAAAGCAGGCAGAAAACACCAAACAGAAGAAGAAAATAAATGTGTAAATGTGAGTGTATGCTTTATGTTCCACTGTGAACAGCAACAGGGGGTAAGGGGAGGCTAGTAATGAGCAAAGGATAAAAGAGACCGCAAATACTGGTAGACATTGCTATTGAACATGGGTTGAGGAGATCCTGCCTCTGGGCTGCATACAAGACCATTTGATCCGGTGCTGTGAGGCACTTCAAAAATACTGAAGCAATTACTTTTTTCAGCGCTAAAGAAAATAACATAAAATAGAAAACTACCATGTTCTTCTGAGTGGTCCCTGAACACAACACGCATGTACAATTGATATCACGTCAGTACAACATGGCGTTTGGCACCAAACATAAGCATATGCAGAGTGTAACGCTCTCCAAGACAGACGACGATAGTCGGTAGTTAGTCTGTGGGGACAAACACCAGTTTCAAGAGTCATTATAGCTGCATACATGCTGAACTGTGAGCTGGGAGGATAAAGATGCTTGGATAAAGTTAACGCTCTTCTTCTTGGTCTGACAGGCAGCTTTCAGAAAACCACGTTCTGACAGAGACAATGTTTTGGAGGTAAGTTTTATGGTGAGTCAACGAATAACTAAGAAGCTGAAACCTCATTCAGAAGGAGAATTTGTGATGGAGTGCTTTGTTTCCGCTGTCAAGCTGCTAGCGCTGGAAAAAGTAAAAAAACAAAACAAAAAAAACTGCAATAATTCATTGAGATGAAGGGAAAACTGTCGCTGCGATTCGGCCTTCATGTTGGACAGGAGTGAAACTGTTCATGTTCCTACTCTGCAAGAACAAAAGCCTGCTGTGACATCTGAATATGATGGTGACTGTGCATAACTCCTTCAGGCGTTTGGTGAGAGATTTCAGAACATGAAAAGTAAACAAAAGGAGCTGGAAATATTTGCTACGGTGTTTAATGTGGAACAAGCTGATGAGCCTGACAACCTACAACACAACATCATTGAGCTGCAAAGCAAGAATATAGTACAAGACTCTGCACCGCTCACAGAACGCCATCACAGACGTTAGTGTGATAAGTGTTTCTAGAATTTTGTAATGCTGCCAAGGGGGACCAGGGGGCTCAGGGCCACCTTGCTGACAACCCCCCCATGACAAATTTTGGGGGGTGCCACTGAGGATGGCTTTATTGGCTCTTGATAGGAAAAGGGTATAGGACATGAATTTTCTCATACATTTGTACATTTTTAAGTCAAAAAAGGGTCAGGGTTAGGGTTAGGGTTAGGGTTAGGGTTAGGGTTAGGGTTAGGGCTAACCCTTTATTTTGTAGAGGAAATCTGTTTTTTTTTTTTTTTTCTTTCTACTTCCTTTAGCCCTTATCTAAACCTAACCCTGCCAGCGCCTCGGGGGCCTTTTAACTGTTTTCTAACTGGCTTTTAGCCCCTTTTCTTTTAACTGGCACTAATTTTATCCTTTTCTTTTGCAGCAGGACGCTGTGCCACTTCCCAAGCCAAGCACCCACCGCAGCCACTATTTTAACCTTTTAGACTTTTATTTTGTAGAGGAAATCTGTTTTTTTTTCTTTCTACTTCCTTTAGCCCTTATTTAAACCTAACCTAAGTGCCTAGCCCTGTTTATTTTGTTGACAACCTGACAACATGACAGGTTTAAAACAATACACCATTCACACTTCGTACCTCTTTGTTATGTTAGTTTCACACTGCACTCATACTCAGCAGTGCAGAAGGTGAGCGTGATGGGGTGGGGGTGATGGGTGGGGGAAGTGAAGGGGTGGAAAGTGAGTGTCAGGAGCAGGGTGGGAAAATGGGCGTTGCTAGCATCACGGGACCTGTGATGAATAGCTGACACAGGACTACAGGGACCTGAGCACTGTCAAACTGTCATACCACTCCTGTTCACACACACAGGGAATGCCAATTAGAGGTGTGTGTGTGTGTGTGTGTGTGTGTGTGTGTGTGTGTGTGTGTGTGTGTGAGACACTAATGTCCTTTAGTGTCAGATATGTTCGTGTCATTGCCCACATGACTGAGATTCAGATCACTTCTACGGAAGTTTTACGATAAAAACTGAAAAGACTTTAAAAGGTACGTGTTCCCTGAGTGCTGGCTGATTCGTTTAGGCTTCACTCTGTTAGAGCTGAGCTGTTGCTGTCGGGTTGGTCCCTTTGCATCCATACGATCCTGAAGATTTTCTTTCCTGCCACTGTACACTGTACAGTTGCCTCTCCCAGGTCCTCGTGTACAGTACAATGCAGCCAGGACCTGAGCTCTGTTTCAAAGTTTTCTGCAGCGTCAAGCAGTCAACAAGTCAAAGATAGAAATGAAGATAAAGAGTGTCAGTTGCTCTATACTGTCTGTTTGTGCCCTACTTGTAAAAGAGCATGCCAGGCTAGCTCTAACTCTGCCACCTGACAGTATTGTGCATGCTTGCCTGTGGAAGAGGTCCAGAAGCCCTCTTGGCATTCTGAGGGGGACACTGACAGAAGCTGGGCTGATGGTGCCTCTGGAGGATGAGACAGCAGAGTTAAGGGACTCCATCTTGGGTCTCCTCCAACTTTTCCCTATTAGGAGATGTGGAGTCTGGTTGCTAGGACAAGGCTCCACATCTGTGGCTTTCTCCGTCCTCACGGCAATCAGGAACAGTCATATGCCAGCCACCAAAGGACTTTTTCAGGACTTGTCGGGCATCATTGGGAAGGCAGCAGATCTAGTCAGCAGGTCTTAGGTAGTGATTTTTATGAAGAAACATCTCCTGCATTTCCAAACCCGGAAAACTGAAGCCGTTTGTTTCCAGGTACGAGCTTTACACAAGAGTCCACGAAGAGGGAGATAAAGATTTCCTCTTTGTCCTACGACAAGAGCAGAGCCAAGGTACCATACTTCTTCCAAAGGCAACCTTCTTTAGCAGGTACGGCCACTAAACCTGAGTCTCTTTCTGTGGAGCTAGCAACTGCAGGCTCTGACGGCTGTCTTGACTGATGATAGTGGCTGCATCCAGAATTATGGCATGGCAGAGCCAGGTAGTTGTTGCACCCTTAAAATGTACTGTCAAAAACACACGTCCATCTTCTTCTTCTGCAACTTTTATTAACAAAAATCCCTCAGTTCAGTACAAGCATATTTCACTTCAGCCTGCATAGCACGTCTCTGTGACTTTTTCTCTTCAAGTGATGGCGCTCTCTTCTAAAGGGTAAGTACAACAACTTTTCTCTCTTTACAGGAGGTAAGTATACAGGTAGGTAATATTTCTAACCTTTTTTTATAATAAAAAATATGAATTAACCAAGATACTTATTTAAATTAGATGTTTTAACTGGACACACTGATATAAAATCAGCAACCATTTTTTTCAGGATTGTCCCCGATTTTACCCTTTTTTCCTACTGTCCCGGATTTTTAACTTCTCTGTAAAAAAACAAAGGTTTGCTGTAACATTGATGGGAGGCATTACCACCAACTGTGATGACATTTTTGTCACCTTGTGAAGAGAGCCCAGACCCTCCCTGTGAGGAGTCACACCTTTACTATCACACAAACCTAGTTTGCTTCTCAGTCACTCTTCTGTTTGGTCGTTCATCATTACAATAGTAACACTGTAGTAACTCTATTTTATCCAGAACGACCAATAATCAATTTGCCATTTGCTTTGAAACAGTTGCCTGTTGGACTCAGTGAGTAGGGTCCCCAGACACTCTGGCAAGACTGAATTTTACATTCTTGTTGTAAACGTCTGTCTCCACTGAACAGTGAATAAAACTCACCTGAACCAGCCACAGAATTGGACCTGAAGTTTTGTTTTTCTTCTATAACACTGAGAGAATAGCATCAAATCTTCCAACCACAACCAAGAGGTGCAGAAACATGCTGACCATCCCTCCTTCGCTACTGTAAAAACTCCCCATGGTCTGTCGACAGGGGTTCCCCTCAGACGAGCGTCTCAGATGGTGGGGAGAAGATGGCAGACTTCTCAGTCCCTCCAGATAAACTGACTGGAGCTGAACTGTTTTTAAAAGTGTTAAAACACTTTTTCCACGGTTGAACAGACTGTCACTGTCACACGGACACCTACTGTCCTTCAGAGTGGTAGACATCACACACCACACTCGTTCAGATGTTTTAAGACAGGTTTGGAAAGGCAAATGTGTATCTTTTAGGGATATTTGACTTTCGAGTGAAATTTCAGGGTGAACCTAAAATGCACTAAAACCTTTACAGGTGAACTTAATTTGACCTTCTCAAAACTTTTGAAGGCACATGTCCAACTGTACTTTTTGCAGAACTTGCTGTTCTCTAACATCGGCAAAATTCACAACAGGTGTTTGATCCATGAATCGACCAATACATTTCCTGGTTCAATTAGAATCGGTATGTAAACAGTCCTCTTCATCATGCTGTTCACATTTTGACATCATGAGAACAACACGACACCTAACAACTGATCGACTGTACCTCGCGAGGCTTCGAACAGGGTGTTCTCAGAGGGAAGTGGCCAATGAGCTTAGAGTGTCACAGAGTGTCATCACCAGGTTGCAACAGAGATACAGAGAGGCTGGAAGAGTCACAGCAAGGCATAGAAGTGGACGTCCTTTGGCCACATCCCACACTGATGACCGCTTCATTGGGAACACTGTCCTGCGGAACCACATGATGAATGCCACTCAAGTCCAGGCACATTTAAGGGAGGTGAGAGGCACCCAAGTGTCACGTCACACCATTCAAAACCATTTACATCAGCGTGGTCTGCGTGGCACCTGACCACACCACCAGGCGTAGGCATCATCGTCTTGCATGGGCCAGGGAGCATTTACGCTGGACGAGGGACCAGTGCGCCTCAGTGGTGTTTTCTGATGAAAGTTGATTCATGTTGAGCAGAAATGATGGCTGCCAACAATGTTGGAGATGTCAAGGAGAGCTCTATGCCTCAGCCGCTGTTGCCACCAGACGAGCCTTTGGTGGTGGTGGTGTAACAGTGTGGGCAGGTGTGTCCAGTCAATACAGAACTGCCCTACACTTTGTGAATGGTCCAGTGACAAGCCCATACTACCTGAATAACATCATTAATCCAGTCATTGTGCACCTGCATGAACAACACAGGCCTAATTTCATCTTCATGAATGACAATGCTCCAGGTCATCGAGCTCGCATCATTAGGGAACAGCTGCTGGAGACTGGGGTACCTCAAATGGAGTGGCCTGCATTTTCCCCAGACCTGAATCCCATAGAAAACCTATGGGATCAGCTGAGTCGCTGTGTAGAGGCTCGTAACTCTGTACCCCACGTCCTCAATGACCTGAGGGCCGCCCTTCAAGGAGAGTGGGATGCCATGTCTCAGCAGACAATAAGTCGACTTGTGAACAGCATGAGACGTCGTTGTCAAGCTGTAGGGCACATGACAAGTTACTGAGACATCGACATTTGACATTGACAACACACCAACGTTGTCGGCTCTTGTTTCAATAAAGTGTTTGAGATGAGGAAATCACCATTGCATGCTTCTACTCAAATGCCCTACTTTCATGTATAATATCACTGTAGCATGAACTTTAACAATTTTCCATAAATTTCACCCAAAAGCAAAATACCCCTAACTTTTTGTGAGTAGTGTGTATATATAAACACACACACACACACACACACACACACACACACACACACACACACACACACACACACATAAATATTCTTTTGTTTCACCAGCTTGTCGTTAACTGTGTTGGTCTACTGTTGTTGTGTTTTACAGCTTTTTCACTGAAAATAGCTGCCTGTTGTGGCTGAAAACAGCATGAAATTGAAAGAGCGGTGAAATTGGACTCGAACAGTAAAGTTGCAGCTGGACACCTGCACAACAAGCTGTAACTCACTATAAAGCATTAAGTCATGCTTTTCTTAAGCTTCATTCGAGTCATTTCTTTTTGCAATATGTGGCTCTGAAATCTAGTTCTATATCAGATATATCAAGGTACTCAATGAAAGAAAAGGTTGTAAAAAACGGAATATCATAGCAAAGTTCTTAACAATCTGGATTTGTGAAATGCAGTCAAATATTCAATAAGGATAATGCACAGTAATTACAGGTTTATTACTAATGGATCTGCGCGACGCCACACATCGCACACCTGTTTTTAAAGGGAAGACACGCACAGTGTTTCACATCTGTTAAATTCATTGGAAGAAATTTAATTAAAAGAGAAAAAAATATGCAGCGATATAGCAGAAGACTGTGAAAGCCAAGTTGTCCAATGACGAAAAGCAGAGAAAAACCTTACAAACCTTAAGGGGATGGTTCACATTCATTCACACTTTGAGGATGTTACAGAGGGAAGTGGAGATGACTGTGATGAACTCCTCCACCCGCTGGCTGGTGTAAACACTTTACTGAAGCTCCAGCTGATGGCAGCATTGCACCT